>NC_092333.1:26567307-26874230 GCF_046630445.1 Rutidosis leptorrhynchoides
TTATTACCTTTAATTACTGTATTATGTAAATTAATTGATATACATATATAAAAATGACTGAAGACATCGTGTTTTTTGGTTGTTATTCTAATGATGCAGACTTGAATCTTCAATTGCAACATTCTTATTTTTGAGACCAATATATTATTGCTGCAAGAGAAACTCTCATCGAAATTCACTATGAATCTTTGGGGAGAGATATTATGAGATTTATGGTCTAACAAACTCGTGGATTCTAATCATTCTCAGTTCGAAGACCTATAAGGTACTTGATACTTATTCTTTTTATTTCATTTTTTGCAAAAAATACATACACACACATAATTGAAGTCCTATTCTTATCTTGAAATATATTTAGTGATGTATATTCTGTTCCCAAGTACTCAAGTAGCATCCTCTAGAGTACCGCCCGTCCATTGAATCAAAACTTGCAAAGCCGTTTGATTGTGACACTTAACCAATTTGCGGTCAAGTATCTTGAAAGGTTCAACAACGATCAACCCTTTTATGGAACACTTCTGGCAGTAAACCCCCATTATAGGTGTATCCAATCCTCGAATTGAACACGCGTTTAGAATGTTTCGTATCAGAAAAGCTCTTCATACGATCTTTGGCACGTTTCAAATGAAACTTCAACAGTGATGGCTCTTTATTTTCGAGACAGTTTGGTATCACCCAGGTGGGACAACCACCCACGCGTTCATCTCTCATAGTTGCATAACCCGTCTTCAACTACTGCCCTGGAGGAAACCCGGACCAATTCGAGGGCATGACCGGTAAAACCCTCCCTCCCCGCTGCCCTCACACTAAGCGAAAGGCGACCTGGGTGGATATTTCAGGTCAGGGATAACATTGAGTGCAATGTTGCAGCTTAGCGGAGTCGAACTCCTCAGGACACTACTAGCTGAGCTACAACTCAATGTTACAATGATGACGCTTACTCCCGAGCAGAGAGCGATCCACTACATCAACGTTACTATCACCTTTAACTTACGTGATTGGTAGGGAAGGTTTCTGGACCTTAAAGGACCTCAAACGGAGTGCCATTGATAGTAGTTTGACAATTGGTATTATACCAGTATTCATATTCTTCCAATGGTAACTACATTGTCCAATTTTTAGGTCTTTCACCCATCATGCAACGCAAATAACATTCTAAGCCCTTGTTTACTATTTCAGTTTGACCATCAGTTTGTGGGTGATGTGCCGTTGACAGTTGTAAAGTGACCTTCAGAAGTTTGAAGAAGAGATCTTTCCAGTAGATCTTGTCACGGTCACGGTCACTCACAACAACAAACAAAAATGAGGGGGATAACAAAGTTCATAGAAATGTTTGTCCACTTGTCAAGAATAGTTTTAAGGTTCGGATAGAAATGTTTGTCCACTCTTTCCTTAAAAATACTCGTGGAATTTATTCCGATAAGCCGGGTTACCCCTTGAGAGGTTTTACTGACCATATTCAGGATCCAGGTCCGACCCGCCTGCCCCTCGGGATGGTTTAAGGTTCGGATCCCTGTAGCGCGTGTGTGCGTGGCAAATGAGAGTATTTGATGGGGCGTGTGTGCGTGGCAAATGAGAGTATAAGAGTACTCATCGAAATATGAGGTTGTTCGTTCATGTCATCTTCATGGCAATCGTTCATGTCATCTTCATGGCAATTAGGGACAACCGTTGGTGAGTCGTCCTCGTATGTAATATGTTGTTCATCGCTGAATTTATCAGCAAGTAACTCAAGTAACTAAAAAGTTGAAAATTGTAGAATCTTCTTTTATATGGTAGAAATTTCAGCTTTTAAGCACGCAATTAACAAGAGTGTGGTTAGAATAAGCAATCATATTCTCAAGATCCTCTACGCGTCCCTGTAGTTGAAAACTTTTAGATTCACAAGTTGTCAAAGGATTCTTTGGCTTGAACTTGCGGGCATAGCGCAACGGTTCCTCCATGCCCTTTGAGTCATGGGATAGGGAGAGGTCATGGGTTCGATACTTAGGAATGACATGATTTTCTTTAAACCAATTGAACACCAATAATGGTGGTATATATTGACCCTATAGGGAGGTTTATCGGATTCGTTCACGGACCTCTACCAATAATGGATGTGTTTCCGGGTACCGTCGATCGGGTTCGGGTTTCCGCATGAACGTGTGTGTTACGTGCAAATGATGAGGGTCTTTGAAATAAATGATCTACTAATGCCGAAAAATCACCGTTCAAAGAAAAAAGTATTCTTTAGTTTTGTTTCTACTAATGAGGCTCGACGCCTCGTCTTGAGTTAAGCTTTTAGCGAGCTAAATTCAACTAGATTGCGAGTAGCTTGACTCATTTACATACACGCGTAGTTTTAGGCGTTTGAGTTATTGAGCATGGTTGTAAAAGTTGTGATCAATCCAGATTAGAAACTAGTCGATTATGTTGCCCGTTGCCAAAACAGGTTAAATTAGTCGGTCAATGTCGATCAAAGTCAGTTGGTGGACTATCAATCAAATTCCTATTTAGTAGATCAAATTTGTTCAAAGTTGGACTAACACCCTCTTAATCTCCAATTTAAAAAAGGACCCACCTAACACTATATGATTCATGGAAAATGAGAGAACATGTTAGGGGTTAAATGCTTGGTTGTGAAAAATAAAGGATTAAACTTTTAATTAATGTGTTTTAGAATTATACTGCCTCCGTTCCATGTTAATAGTCCTCCGATAAAAAAAACACAATTTAATTAATCTAATCATTACATTGTACTTTTTCTTTACTCTACAGTTTTACCCCTTACTTTTTTCATATCTTTTTGTCTTATATATGCAAAAGTTAAAGGTATTAAGAAACTTTACCATATTACTTTTATCTATTTATACAAGTGGACTATTAATTTTGGACATTCTAAAATGAAACAATGGACTATCAATATCGGACAAAGACCAAGGGAGTAATAGAAGCTGATTGGCATTTGATTAGTCTTGTGAAAATTGGTTAAATTTATCGGTCAAAGCCGGCCGGGTCAAAGTTGATCAAAAGACAAACTTAGTCTGTCAAAGTCTCTGATCTATTTGTTAATATGCATATAAGAGAACAGTTACTCACATAATCGATTTTCGGTAGTAACCGAGTGCGGTGGGTGGTGAAATCTTCTCTGAAATCTCCTCCTCCTCCTGTCTGAAATTGCAATAAAAAATCATTAGGTCATTATAAATGTAAGGTCTTTCTCAATTCTGAATTTAAACTTTGGTACGACTCAATACGATACCGGTGTGGCAGTGGCGAATCTAGGATGAAAGTTTAAAGGGGTCCCCGATTTTTTTTCAAAGCTAATTATATTTGAAGGATAATATAGCGGTTATTTACTTCTAGAAAACTGTAAATCTCATAATATATGGTTCCTGTACTAAAATTTAGTGGTGTTCTGGATAATTTGAAGACTACTTTGTAAAACAAATTTCAAACTAGTGGTGTTACAGGACCACATGGGCTATAAGCTAGGTTCGCCCTTGCAATGTGTTACCATACAAACCCTACTCAGTAGTATAACACCACCTCACATTTTATTTTTAGTGCGATATAAAAAGTAAGTAGATGAATGCATTGTTGTAAAAGAACCATGATTACTCATTTTTAAGAACATGCCGATCGTATTTTCCAAAATTCGTTTAATTAAGCGGTTAACAGGTCAAAATCGCATGTGTTAGTCAAAGTCGGTCAAAGTAAAAAATAGTCAACATTTTTACATGAATTTAAACTAGAATTTTAGAGTTTTTGAACAAATGAACGATTATATTTATGTCTTTAAACAATTATATTTATGTTTATGGTTTCTTTCTAAATTTACACATGTAGTTTTGAAATTTATTAATTAAATGTATAGGATTTTCAAGCCGATTAATTTTCGAATAGCCATTTACTCTCACCAAAATCCCGACCGATTACTCTCCGAGTAGCGAGTTTTGTAAGCTTTAAATGTAATAAAACTTAGTTACTTTTGCTCACCTTTCAGAATTGCCACCGCCACCTCCTGCTCCTGCAGAACTGCTCGCGCTACTGTTAATTTTGCAAAATAGCCCCATTCAATTTCATATTGATATAGAAAATATCTAATACTCATACAATTTAGCACAATTCAATACCATAAATATATTTCAAAAGAAAGCAATTTGATACACTTTTTTAATCTCTTTTCATCTTCAAATAGTAGGATATTGGTTACCTTAATAAAGGCCAGGTAGCTATATTTTTAGTTCTTTTTGTTAGGATTTTTTTTCACCTAGAACCAACTAGTATAATGGCGATATAAATCAAGGTTGAGAAAATTGCTACTCGGGGAAGTACTCGATCAGGGTTTTTGAGGGAGTAATCGATTAAGGGGAGTTCAAAGTTGCTTTTTTTAGCTTTACCTCTTTGAAAATCTTCTTTCTATAAATAGTCGGTTAAGGAGGGTGGTGATGGAGCTGGAGTGGCGAATTAATCGCCAGTAGATAATGGCAGATTCAGTCGACTTGCCCAGGGGCTTAGATCAAAACAATCCAATTACAATCATGAAACTATTATATATATATATATATATACCTCATCAAACACTCTGTTCTCATTACATACCTCATCATCAATAGAGACTTTTGATCCAGATGTTTGATATCCACTCCCACTTTCTGTTCATATTACATACCTCATCATCAATACACTTTTGATCCAGATGTTTGATATCCAACTCCCACTTATCAAACACTGTTACACATTACATACCTCATCAATAGACTTTTGATTCAGATGTGTTTCCAAAGCAGCAAAAATATACTTTTTGTCTCCTTGATAAAAGATTGTAATCCATGTTGTTTGTCAACATTATTCATTCCTCTTATGTTCCAAGCCACACTCTTGAACTCCACTAATACACTAAGGACATAGAAGGCCTACCCAGTACCCACCCATCACAACAGTACATATGGTCCATGCCTTGCATTTCATTTTTTTCCTAAATCTCCATGTACAACCTACATATCTCCATATATAGCTTATATCCAACTTTTAGTGGTCTCTTTCACATCTATTTCATCATTGTCACATTCGTTGTTTCTGGCTATACTTTTCTATTGTAATTGAAAGTACTCAACCATATCATAAGACCAAGACTTAGTAACTATGCTTACTATCATCCTTTTGTCCCTCATTGGATTCTTACTTCATTGTCATTCTTAGTCAACACAACAAACTTATTAGCACTTCATAGTCATCTTTTTATGTAATCTTTTGGTTAAGCTTGTTGTAATCCCAACTCCTCAATGGTTCTTGGCCTTACCTTTTTTATTTTTCTAAAAACTAGTATTTCGTTCATTATAACCACCTAATCATGATATAGAGCATATATATACACCTACAGTACAACACAACGTGGACTCTTAACCATGCACTAACCACCCAAACATAATACATAGAATATATATATATATACCTCTACAGTACATCTCAGAATGAACTATTAATCATGCATATGACTAACTAAAAAGTTACTAATAAACAACTTATAAAGTAGTAAAAAAGGTGCATAACATGCGAACTTAGCAGGCTGCACAGTTTGTAGCCCTGACCCTGCACTTCCCCACCATTATAAACGAACACACGATCCAGGATCTATTAGCCACTTATGCCAGTACCTTTGTGATATTCTATGTGTTGTTTACTGTACGAGTATTCAGATATTTTTTTTGGTTTTTCAGGGTCTAATACAAGTTGTGAACCTCTGTGTTCTAGTGCTGCACACATTATTGTAGCTCTATTCTTATCTTTAGATATATTGATTTAAGGAGTTTCGGTATCGGTTTCTAATTCGAGACTTTTTCAGTTTTGGTACCGATCGGTTCGGTTCCGGATCAATACCGATAAAACTGATTTGGATACCGATTTTAGGAACAATAGTCATTACTAGGACAGAGAGAATCCTTTATCACCTAACAACTAGCCTAACTGACTTACTATCACCACACTAACTACTAACATTGGCTCCTCATTTAACTGCAAATAGGCTATGCCAGTACCTTTGTGATATTCTCTGTGTTGTTTACTGTATGAGTATCCAGATATTTTTTGGTTTCTCAGGGTCTAATACAAGTTGTGAACCTCTCTGTTCATGTGCTGCACACATAATTGTAGCTCTATTCTTATCTTTCAAACTGATTTGGATACCGATTTTAGGAACAATAGTCATTACTAGGACATAGACAACCATTTATCACCTAACTAGCCTAAATGACTTACAATCACCACACTAACTAACCAAAATGACCCTATAAGACCTGCTCTCCCCTTCAAAACACCATTTCTGTCAAATATACTTGTATTCTCTTTAAACAAACTGCAAATAGGCTACCAAAATAGGATGGAAACTTGAAGATTTGTTAACTTTGTTACTATACTAACTGATACGTATATACATACATTATCTAACAGTGGAAGCAAAGCCATATCACATAAAATCACTCGAATACTGTTTTGATGATAATATAATAACTTGAATAGTGTTTTGCAAAATGTACTTACTGATTTGGTTCATCCTCCATTTTTTATCGCCAATAATTGTTGACTGGTTTCACTGTGTAAAGAGAACACGAATCTTAATGAGCAGGTTAGAAATAATTTGATCTAAACTTATAAATGCTTAAATTGAAGTAATGAATACCTAAATTGAATTAATTGCTGGTGTATGATAATACTCTGGTAGATCTTCAAGCAGCTTCTCTGTTGAATTTAATTTTGAAAAGTTTGGTGATTGATCGATATTATAAGGGGAGGGAGGGTTTTTGGTGATGAGATTTAGAAAGGATGATTACATGCTTACAGTGATGTAGTGTTTATATCTATATATCTATATGTATCTCTAACAGAGTTTGTTATTCATGCTGAACGGAATGATACGAAGCTAGTGTTTTACCAATGTTAATGCATCACTAGTAGAAAGGGGTATTTTGTCATTTTGCTTTTATAAAAGTTAATTCAAATATTTTCAGTGGTCCCCACTCCCCCGACTGACATATTGACGACGTGATCCAGGTCTTTCTTTAAGTAAACCCAAAAGAATTTCAATGTGCCCAAAATGAACAAGGGCACAATTGGATTTGGTTATTTATTCGCTTAGTGATATTTGTTTTATCTGTTGTACCTTAAAAATCTTAAATCCGAGAGTTATTAGCTTATTATCATATTATAAATCAAAAATTACGTTTCTTCATTATATTATATAATATATAATATAATATATATAAAATCTACATATAATGTCTACACATTAGTTATTTTCTTTAACGGTAGTTAGAATTCACTGATGGAGGTCCCAACACGATGTTAAAATTTACTCACCCGATCATTTTCTTGGTCGAAGTATTACAGTACCCTCATCGGGAGGAAACTCGCACGATCAATCCATAGAGACGTGGTAAAACCCCCTTGGGTGAGGTTCGAACGCAAGATGTACGAAACCCCCGAGGCCCAAGAAATGGGCGGGGTAACAAGGAAATTTTGTAGCGAGTGAGATTCGAACCCTTACATCCCATAAGAGAAGTCTTGTCACCACCACTATAACTTTATCTATTGTACTTAAAATCCGTTCAATTTTATTTTGTATGAATTTACTACTCCCTTCCTCCTATATTAATAGTCCATTATTCTATTTTGGGATTTCTCAAATTAATAGTCCATAGTCTACTTCTATAAATAGAAAAGAATATGAAGCTTAAGTTTTTATTATGACCTTAATATATGTGGATGAGATTAAAGGAGAAAGAAAAGGTAAGGGTAAAACTGGAAAGTAAACAGAAAGTACAGTACTTTTATAACATTTCCTTAAATTGTGTGTTTGTCTGTAGTCTATTAATATGGGACGGAGGGAGTAATATTTTTTCGTTTTAAATTTATTATATATTATTATCTTATATACTAAAATGCACTCCAAAGGGCAGTCGGGCTTATAACAATAGTCACATAAACATCAACGCACGCAGCATATTGAAATGGATATCCACTTTGTTTGTGAAAAGGTAGCACTCGGAGAAGTTCGGGTATTACATGTACCATTATGTTTTTAAATCCCAGATATTTTTACCAAAGGCTTGCTAGTCTCTTGTTCGATGATTTTAGGGATAATCTAAGCGTACGGCCTCCTCCTATTGCAACTCTGGAGGTGTATTAGATAAGGAAACGTATTTGTATTAGTAGAGGGTACAAATTGTATTTAGAATAGATTTTATATTGTCTTAGGAAAGTTGTTACATATCTCTATAAATATGGATTAATGGAATGGAATGAGAGGAAGACATTGATTCTTAAAATCTATCATGACCCCTCGTGATCACGCTCTTAGTAATTTTGGTTGTATATGGGGCATGGTCATGCAAAGGTCTTGGTATGTGTAAGATGACCCATATGTGTATACATTTGGTACAAGTATGTATGATGGTCAAGTTTATGAAATGGTTGTATATGACTACATGGGTCTAACTTTGAAGGCAGTCAGAATGTAAGGTATGGATATGTTCATGTATTGGTTTGGAGCACATTATAAACTGCGCATTTGATGTCTTATAAATGTGTTTTGGAACATGGTTCAAGTCGGGTCAAGTGGTGACCAAATAGTCAAAAGCGGATCTGAACAAGAATGTCCCACATCCCAAGAATGCGCATTCTATGTGTCATTTTGAGCCGAATGTATAGACCCAATGCGCTTATGCGCCTCAATTTGAGAAGGGAGTTGATCCGTACACCACTTGTTTTTTGCCATACACCACCAAACTACAATCTTTGACTATTTTACCCTTTCTAACTCAAGGCCCTTTTCCCTAAATTAATTATGAGAAAGGACAAAATAGTCCAAAATTAAATTTTGGTGGTGTATGGCAAAAAATAAGTGGTGTACATATCAGCTCCCATTTGAGAATGCTCTACATAGGAATGTACTACATTCTCTACAACAAAGTCAAAGAAAATCAATGATCGGCTAGTCTCAACAAAGTTTTTGCCGACTTGCAACTTTTACAACCTTGTTTCCATGCATATATGCGAATACGATTTGGTATACTTATTTACGTTCTAAAGTTTCATTGAATATAGGGCAAATCTTTATAATCTAATAAACCTCTAAAATGATGACATCTCATTAAAGTAAATTACCCTTTATTTTTCATAATAATGATGTCATAATTATATATTAATTTAATTAAAAAAATAATACAAAATCTTTTTTAAAAGAAAATATTAATCTTCTAAATTGTAATTTTATCTTTCTAGAAAAATTTAAAAGGCATTTATTGTTATTAATAATAATTATTACTCCGTATTATTATAAGTATAAATATAAATTATCAACTTTGAACGAACTTTATGTTTATAAAATCAACGACAAGTTTCTTAGTCGGAATCCGTAGTTTCACGGGGCAATAAACTAAATGATTTTAACATTTACATTCACTTGATACCTAAAACATATCATTAAATTGTTTCGTTTAAACAAACCCGTGTTTTCACGGGTCATTTCACTAGTTACATATTACATATAAAGGTTAAATAAAGTCATTTTGTTCTTTTACTATTACCATATATACTAATCAACACCCAAATTTTGGTCGTTTTATCCCAACCCCCACCCAATTCCCCCCAAAAACGACAACAAGGAAAAAAGGAGAAAAAAAATACAAAACACCCCCTAAAAAATGTAAAAAGTTACATCCCAACCCTCAAACTAGGGGTATCAAGTGTAAAATCAATATTTTAATTAGAAAACTTAATTAAACTTCACCCATATTTTCAACGGGACATACCTTTCCGCTCGACTCGCGTTAAAATTTTCCGAACCAACCGTTCAACTCAAAAAAATCTAACGAACACAACGGGACTAACTATACGCGAAACGGACACTTCTAAAAAAACGCTAAATACCTCGGATTCTATTCAATACTCAACGGGACATATCTTCCCGCTCGGCTCGCGTTAATTTTTTTCGAACCCACCGTTCAACTCAAAAAAATCTAACGAACACAACGAGACTAACTATACGCGACACGGACACTTCCAAAAAAAAAAAACGCTAATTACGTGTATTTAGATCAGTGTTCCATAACCTATAATAAACTCCCCAAACTAACTACATCATATCGATAATTCTGTTTCCCTTTTTTTTTACACGATCTTCATGCCGTTAAAAAGGCCATTAGGTACATTAGATACTAACTACATGTATTTAAAAACACCCGTAGTAAAACGTTTTTACTTCTGTAAATACATAACGCTCCATTAACTATGAATATACAACCTGAAAGGTCCCGCGGCATCGCGCGGGCCCATTTTACTAGTTAAAACAATAACTTAAACTTTATAATATCCTTCCTTTATAGAGATTAGAGTGTGTCTAATTGAAAAATGGTTGGCATGTGACGTTTTTATTCATTATGAGTTGTATAGTCCACATGTCAACATTTGCTGCCATGTCACCTTCCGGTCACAAACTCTGCCACGTCATCTTCAATTTTCGGATGATTTTTTCTGCCAAATTAACTCACTAAATATATTTTTTGGAAGGAATTAACTCGATTGTAGTTCTAAAAATAAATTAACTCACAAAAATAACAAAAAAAAAGTTTGCACCTTGAATGTGATATCGTCTTTACCATATATTCTTAAATTATATATAAGCGTGTTACGAATTAATAATAGCTTTGGCACCTTTAACTGAAAAGTTGTCGTTTCTATATACGATTTGAAGATCTTAAAATGTTCTTCATTGGTTTGGGATTTGTTTTCTTAGACTGTTCCTAATCCAGCGTCCCTGCCTGTGACATCACAGACAAATTTGTTCTTTTTAGCCTAAAAAATGCATTTGCCTGGTGACATGGCAGTGTCAGATTTTGACCCTCAATAACCCCAAATGTCAAATGGAATTGTCAAATTCAGTAGGGTCCAACCAGTTTTGTATTTTTTTTTCCCAAATGAATTAAAATGGTAAATAAATACAACAAAATAAAATAAATTACATACGGAGTATTAAATAAAAAAATACATAAATTAATTTTTCATAAGAATTTAAAAATACATAAATTAACGATTACATAGATTTAATAAAGAAAAAACTAATTCGCATTGCGAAAAGTTGTTGGAAGGTTCCAGATATGCTCGACTAAATCCTCGGTAAGTTGGTTGTGCATGTCTCGATCCCTTATTTCTCTTGCGACAATGTCTCGATCTCGTCCTCTGATACGTATACATTCCATACCATTTTTCATTTATTCGGTAGTGAATCTTTCTTCCCATTTAGAAAGTGCAAAACCGTTATCTTCAAGTATCATGTTATGTAATATGAGACAACATTCCATCACTCTTCGCATCTTGTTAACTGACATACTTCGTGAAGCTATGCGTATAATATGAAACCGACCTTGAAGAATTCCAAATGCCCTCTCTATATCTTTTCGGGCACTAGCTTGAAATCTAGAAAACTTAATCGTTGGTTCTTGAGTGGGACATGAATATCCTTTAACTAAAGTAGCCCAATCGGGATATATACCGTCCGCAAGGTAATATCCTTTGCTATATTCATGTCCATTTAACTCAAACGGTGCGGATGAAAATATTCCGTTCTTAAGTTTATCAAATATAGGTGATTGGTTCAAAACGTTAATATCATTGTTGGAACCCGCCATCCCAAAAAAAGCATGCCAAATCCACAAGTCATATGAAGCAACTGCTTCAAGCATAAGGGTCGGTTTCTTATGATCACCCCGAGTGTATTGTCCTTTTAAAACAACAGGACAATTCATCCATTCCTAGTGCATACAATCTATACTCCCGAGCATACCCCTAAAACCATGTCTCTCCTCGTGTGCACTATATAATCTAGCAACATCATGTGCATTCGGAGATCGCATATATTCACTTTTGTACAAAGTAATAACACACATGCAAAAGTAATCTAGACATAGTATTGATGTTTGCTCACTCATTTGCAAATATTCATCCCACATATCGGGAGCGGTTCCATACGCCAATTGGTGTATAGCCGACGTACATTTTTGTAAAGTAGTAAATGTAGACCTACCGATAGCATCAAAACGTTGAGAAAAGTAACTAAAATATTCTGGCATATTATCACTTTGGAAATTAGTTATACCTTGCACTATCCAGAGAAATAATTGTATCCGCATACAGAGGCGTCTCACAAAAATAATCATTTCACAAACGTTGTGCAGCAACCTCACGTTCTCTAGGAATGTAACCTCTAACTCTCGGAATAGACTGTGCCGATTTGACTTCGGAGTCATCTTCTTCTATTTCTTGAATTAATTGAACAATCCGCAAATTTTCGGAGTCAGAATTAGACCCTCGTAACCTCGAACCCATTATAAAGGTGTAATGTTTTTTAAAAAATATAAAGAGAAAAAGAGTATAATGAGATGTGTAAAATTGAAATCGTGTTTGGTGTTTATATAGGTATAAAAAATGATTTAAAAAAATTGAAAAAACGGGTATATATCTGTTGGGTAACGGATATAATTCCTCAACCAACCAAAAGCTGACAAGTGTCCGGCGAAGCCCCGTTTTTTTCAGACAAATTTCCAACTGACGCCCCCATGTGTCAGTTTTTGACGCCGCGATATAGGCGTCATGGGCGTCAGATTTGGCCAGCTCGTCTAATGCGATACCTTCTGACGCCGCGTTAAAACTAGTCTTATTAGTCGAAAATGTTGCTTGACCCGACAACATTAATTTTGATTTCTTCACTTTGATTTTCTCTGGCGGTCTAAAGCTCCAGGTCCGTCCGTTTAAAGCTCATGTCTGCTAACAGATCTGACGATGATTCAGACACCGACGGGTGAAGATTCCGACACCGATGATGATTCCGACACCTACGGGTGAAGATATGACAAGAACTACAAAGACGGTGACGTTGATTCTATCATCAGATTTGATGGAATTTCCGACACCGACGGGTGAAGATTCTGACGAAAAGGTTGGTGATTTAACTGGGGTGTTGAAGTCTTGAAATTGAGTTTCGTTGATTAACTCTTAATCTCACAACGATTTTGTTTGTAATTTATAATATGATTTTTTTCACTTTCGTTGGAGTTGAATTTGAATATGATAAGTTTGGAGTTTTAATCTGCAAACACAATTAATTGAAGGTGTTCTTATCCTCAGCTTCTATTCTCGTTCCATTTGATTGATTGTTTTTTTTTTTTTTTTAACATGACATGAAAATTAGTTTGACGGATTGAAGGGTGATATTCGTTTATTTTTATTTTTATTTGTACTATGTGAATATTAAGATGACATGGAAACTAGAAACTATAAAATAATGACATGGAAAAACTTCTTGAATTTATTGGAATATTTTAGATATTGATTTCTACAATTCTATATTTTTTTTGGAATAATGACTCGAATAACTTTAAGATTACGATTTGTGAAGACTTCAGATATTGTATTTTGTTTTATTTCTCGTTTTGATTTTGTGAGTTCTCTTATTAGTGGGCAATTATTAATATAAAATAGGATAGGATATGATATGATTAACTAGAAAGTTATGATAGTCTTTATTGTCATGCATGAAGTCATATGCTTATTAAAGTTTAACAAACGTTAGGGACTAAATATATGTTAGAGCGTGAATCGAGTTAAACAGTCAAACAAAAGTCAAAGTTGATGCTGCAAAAGTCGAGATCACGAGTTCCAAACTCGCTAATGGAGACTCTGCTCGAGGTGTGGTTCGCGACCGCGAAACAGATGCAAGCAGAAGACTCGCGATCGCGAGTTTAGCGTTGGGCTGTCAGAAGTTTCTAGATTAAGGAAACTTGTGCCCAAAGTTGTTTACTTGTTTGTTTTTGCCTATAAAAGGATCCTATTGTAACCTGTAAAAGTGTACACGAAAATTATAGTGAAAAGTCTCTGGTTTGCGCATGTGTAAACTCTTGTTCGCGTTTTGGAGTTGAGATATAATCACGTTAAATCCCGTGTCGTTTGTTATGCTTTTTGTTGGTTTATTTTGGATAGTAGAAGATATGTGTATCCCACATAGGTGGGAGGAAGATGTGAGGGGTGAGTGACTTGGTTATATAAGAGGGGCTAAGTCTTCATTCCAAATCGCACCAATCAATACACTTTAAGTATTTGATTATTTCTTTCTTTCTTACCCTCGTTTGAGAGTTGTATTAGTTAAATATTTTGGAGAGTGTAGTTGGCTTAAGAGAGTCGTCTATATCATTGTAACAATTTGTGATATAGTGTATTTTCTCTCTTTGGGGGCCGGTGGTTTTTCTCCTGTTTTGGAGTTTTCACGTTAAATCTTGTGTTGTGTATTGTTCTTATTTCTTTACTATTATTGTTGGGCTGGGTGGTGGGAATTAGTGAGACCGTAATTTCCCAACAACTGGTATCAGAGCGTCAGGTTTGACGGGGGTCTCGGTTATAGGAATCGGAGTATGCTCTGTGGTTGCCACGGGAGTGGATCGTCCACATCAGAAACGAGTTCTATTGATCGTATAGGGTATCTGGTTAGACAATATTTTTTCTGATTCGTAGTAATAGTTGGATTTGTTAGTGGCCTAGTTGTGGATTTCCGATTTAAAGGGTCCTGGCTACCTGCTACATCTTTTGGCTATTCGAAACGTGAGCAAAATCAGAGAAAGTATTGTTTATAGGATACGGATACGATGTCGAAGTTCAGTCCAATGAGGTTTGATGTAGAGAAATTTGATGGGATGATCAATTTTGGCTTATGGCAGATTCAAGTCAAGGATGTGTTGATTCAGTCCGTTTTACACAAGGCTTTGAAGGGTAAACCCACCCTTGTTCCTGGCAGTGATTCTAGCAAGAAGTTCGATGAAGAAGAATGGGATGATATGGATTTGAGGGCGGCAAGTGCGATTCGTTTGTGTCTTGCAAAGAACGTGCTTGCAAATGTGCACGGGTTATCAACGGCAAATGAGCTTTGGGTTAAACTAGAGCAGTTGTACCTGGGCAAGGGCATCTCAAATCGGTTGTGTCTTAAAGAACAATTTCATACTCTGCGTATGGATGGGGGTTCAAAGATTTCAGATCATCTAAGTATTCTTAATGGTATTGTTTCAGAACTTGAAGCTATTGGAGTTAAAGTGGATGATGAAGATAAAGCTTTGAGGTTGATATTATCTTTGTCATCGTCTTATGAACACATGAAACCTATTTTGATGTATGGGAAAAAAACTCTGAAGTTTGAAGACGTTACTAGCAAGCTCCTATCCGAGGAGAAAAGACTGGAAGGTAACGGGGTCTCGTCATCAGGAGATACGATAGTGTTGTGTTCGGATAGGCGAAAGAGAAACTCTGGGAAGAATCTGGTATGCTGGAGGTGCGGGAAGACTGGGCATGTAAGGGTTAATTGTCCAGGTGGAGCTAATCCGGCAAATGGCTCCAAAGATGCTAACATTGTCTCCGTCGTTACGGAGAGTGACGAATTCTTCTGAAGTCACATCATCCTCATGGTGTGTCCGCGCCACCATGGAAAGGGATGTTCGTTAGCGGTTCCACAAATTGTACATGGGCATTGGTTTGGCGTTGATGCAAGGTGTGTGGTGGAAACTGATGTTGTAGCTGATGAAACTTCCAGGGAAAGCCAAACAGGAAGTTGCACCATAACTGTTCAGCTGGTTATACAACATGTGCCGAGGTGAAATGCTTGGAATGTGATATTCTAAGTGCTATACTCTTAATGGTGGAGTATGATAATTCTGTTAAGAGTTATGATTGTCTGTGATGACAATGATTGTCGGGTATTGACAATGTTTGATGAAGATGCAAATTTTATTTCTTGGGTTAGAGATAATGTCAACGGCATGAAGATGAGGATCTTGAAGTTGTCGTCGAGGAAGCATCTACGTCGGTTATCTTCGCAATGTGAAAGTATGGTTATCTTCTTCTATCCAAAAGGTGGAGATTTGTTGGTTTATTTTGGATAGTAGAAGATATGTGTATCCCACATAGGTGGGAGGAAGATGTGAGGGGTGAGTGACTTGGTTATATAAGAGGGGCTAAGTCTTCATTCCAAATCGCACCAATCAATACACTTTAAGTATTTGATTATTTCTTTCTTTCTTACCCTCGTTTGAGAGTTGTATTAGTTAAATATTTTGGAGAGTGTAGTTGGCTTAAGAGAGTCGTCTATATCATTGTAACAATTTGTGATATAGTGTATTTTCTCTCTTTGGGGGCCGGTGGTTTTTCTCCTGTTTTGGAGTTTCCACGTTAAATCTTGTGTTGTGTATTGTATTTATTTCTTTACTATTATTGTTGGGCTGGGTGGTGAGAGTTGGGTACAATAATTCCTAACAATATATCGGGTAGAAAGATAGTACTCCGCATCTTAGTGTAATTGACTACAAGAAGATATTTATCACTATCACACCTCCTGTTACTATAGTTGGCTTTAAGCAATATTTAGTCCGTCTGGTTTCCACGATGACAATTGAAGGACATGCGACATAAAGATGACGATTATGAGTGTTTGAGCTTGTAGCTTGATTTTAGTACTGTTTTTGGTATATTGATCGGTTTTTAAGATTCAAGTGGAGTTTGTCCATGAAACTATCAAGCTGACTAAGCATGTTATGTAAGAATTATAAAGGTTAAGGCTATAGAAGGAATTATTATTGAGAATATACAATACATAGGACGTACAACAAGAGTACATAAGATAATGACTAACTATACAAGCGATATACAAGAAATATGTTGGTGGGATTTGCTTTCGTGTAAGGGTAATACTACTTTTGTCCCTATTTTATTGTCCAATATTCCATTGTGAGATATTTCAAATTAAAAGCCCACTTTCATAAAATAGAAAAAAAATAAGAAGATTAAGTTCTATTATGCATTTAGTTTACTATATGTGGATATGATTAAAGGAGAAAGAAAATATAAGGGTAAACTGAAAACAAAAAATACATTACTTTTATGACATTTCCTTAAACTGTGTGTTTTGTTTGGTAACAATAAATATGGGACGAATGGATGAATAAACAATGACCGGATATATCACTGAATCGTGATATCACTTTTCAAAAGTAACTATTTGACCCTTATTATCGGGGTTACACGAATATCACTTTGGGATAACACAGAGATTATTTTCTTGTTTTTGGCATAAATCAAGAACTCGTTCGCTAAAGAGTGTTAGGTACTTTTCGTTGTGTGTTTCTCATGAAAATGATTTCTCCTTATATAAGCACCCGAATAGATGAAAGAGTTAATGAGAATCAATAGGCCAACGAAAGACTCATAAAGATCCTTCATCATTGTTGAAAGCAGTTACAAGACTATTTCGTAATAGTCATTAAAGCATAAGATGATTATAAGCCCAATAACATTAAACTTATCTTAATACCATTAACCCACAATATAGGTTACACGACTAATTTAATTGTCATTAAATCATTAGATGGTTACAAGACCAATCTTAATATAATTAAACTTATCTTAATGACATTAACCCACAATATAGGTTACAAGACTAAATTAGTAGTCATCAAACCATAAGATGGTTACAAGATTAAGTTTAATGTCATTAGTGGTTGCAAGTTTATCCTTGATGTCATTAGAGGATACAAGACTATCTTTAAATACATTTAAACCACAAGTGATTACAAAGACTATACTTAATGTCACTAAACCTCAATTATGTAAATGTCAGTTAACAAAGTCAAGACATTTACCAAACTACTTTTAGGTATGGAAAGTCTTTTACTGGATGGGTGTACACTCCGTACCTCTTAATCCATTTCCAAGTAAAAAAACTAAATCCCCCAATTACACTAAATTAACAAAAAGATATACATGAGATATAATAAGATGATAACAACTAAGTCTTATCCCTAACATGCCCCATTCAAGATGGACGGACAGAGAGAAAGACTAGTCTTGGACTTAATAATCAAACAGGGGCTATCAAATCTCTCACGGATAAGATGAAATATCTTGCCAAACAACTCGGAGAATTAAAGACGCAACCGCACCGGGTTAACCAGGCTCAGTCTTGTGTTAACGGTACCAACCCGCAACCCACTGAAGAATATCAAGTTGTGTACGAGAATCCTGACAGTTCAGTTTGTTATGTTCAATACCCAGCTCGTCAATCAAATTCCGGATTCAATCAACAACCTAGGGTTAACCAATTTCAAAGAAACACCCAGTCTTTGCGATATCGTTACCCACCTTATCCACCTCAACAATCTCAATTGACCTACGATTAACCACTTTCACTCACTGGACCACCAACTGAGGAAAATTCTCCAACCACCTAAATTACGAAAGTAACCAACCCTACTCTCGGGACTGATGATCAGTTGACTCAGTTCATTCAAGGACAACCACAGCTAAATCAGAGAACTGCGTCTAGACAAGACCAGACAGAGATACTCATGCGAAACCAATTGGCTCTGCTCAAAAGTCTAGAAACACGGCTCGGACAGTTATCACAACGCCTTGAAACCCGACCACGAGGAAGATTACCTAGTAATATTATCCAAAATCCCTACATAGAGGAAGCTAAACAAATGGATTTCATAATCCCAAAGGAAGAACCACGGAGAAGGTCAACTAGGCTCAAGAACAAATCAACATATGCTCAGAAGTTGCCCACTCAAACTCCAGTTTGTGTACTTTATCCTGAAAGGCTACTGAAAGAACCATCTAAGCTTGATACCTACAAGCTCGAAAGAAGATTCCTGAACACCATGTCCAAAGTTTCCAACCAGAAGATACATTCGAAGGCTTCTCTCTACAAAGGAAAGGATATCAGATTCCAACAAAATTCCACTGAGTGAAGAATGCTCGTCATTGCTCAGAAACTCTCTACCGAAGAAACTAAGAGATACGGGCCGATTCATTTTCCCATGTTCAATCTACCAATCTGGAACCATTCATGCGCTAGCAGATTTAGGAGTAAGTATCAACCTAATTCCCTATTCTCTCTACAAGAGATTAGAGCTAGGAGACTTGTCACAAACCCAAATGACAATCTAGCTTGCCGATCATACAAATTGATATCCTAAGGGCATAATTAAGAACGTCTTGGTGAAAGTTGACAAATTCTTTTATCCTACGGATTTCTTAGTGATGAATATTAAGGAAGACCTACATACACTAATAGTATTAGGGAGACCTTTCATGAATACGGCTAGGACGGTCATTGATGTGTATAATCAAATCTTGATCTTGCGATCACATGAGGAGAGCATTACCTTCAAAATTGACCGACCTACCGATCTTTCTGGACAGGCATAGATGTTTGCTATTTCCACCGGACGGATCACTTCTGATGATGAGTCTCTATCACCAGTCGATGATATCGAATTGGGTGTCGAATCACAGTCTGCTGACGGCCCAGAAATGGAAGAAGAGGATCCCAGCGAAGAAATAGAGGAAGAGAGAGAATCTGAGGAGGAAGAAGAAATGGGAGACGTAAAAGAAACTACGATAGTACCTATAACGACCCTCATTTTTCCATTCAATATTTCTTCCAACATTAAATGCACAAACAATATAATTAAAACTTAATGATTAAACTTTAATCAACAATTGTTAAGTATTAAGAATTATAAAACATATTAATTAACTTTGAGCAATAATTGACAAGTTAATAAAAGATGAAAATAATGAGCTTAAGAATTATTGTAAACACAATGTAAAACTCTAAAACTTGTAGCCTTTAAACATTTAAACTTGAACTTATAAGGAACCATTTTAACCAAACCAAACTACAAGGTCAAAAACGAAAAAGTTCCATCTCCACACCACTAACCCTAGCCGATTTTGGGCAAGGCAAAAAGACCATTTTGCCCCCCAAACCCACGGCCAAAACACCCCCTTTAAACCTAACCCTAATCTTGACTTTTGCCATAAGTATTCCTAATTTGCCCCTATCTCTAGAATGATCCATGGGTGTGTATAAATAGGGAGCTAGGTTAAGGGTTTTCATCATCTCATACTCACTTAATCACCTCATTAATCTCCTCTCCTCCCTCTCTTGGCTCACGACCACAATACCACCACCACAATATCACCATCGATCACCTACAACCACCATACCCCACGGTTTTTAACAAAACCGAACACCACCACCACCTTTTGAAGTTTTGGTTAATTACTTCTTGTTTTCCGGGCTTGTTCATCGAGTTCATCAAGATCTTCAAGCGTGTTCTTCGTTATTCGGGTTATTTGATCTTCATCTTCAAGTGATATTCATCTTTTCTTGTTAATCTTCATCATACATCATCAAGGTATAACCCTAGACCCAAATCTTTTAAATTCTATCTTTCGATTCATGTTTATATTCATAATCATATTCATTCTTGCTCATATACATACAAGTTCATGTTAAAAAATATATATATATATATATATATATATATATATATATATATATATAATAAACATATACATATACATACATATACGACATATACATATATATTTAAAAAATATATATAGAATTTGTTATATCTTTAAACCCTAATTATATGGATTATTAACATGTATGTAATCTTGTTAAAAATATACAAAAAATATATATATATACCACGTATACACAAGGTTGGAGAATTCGGATCTCGGGGAGATCTCGTTTGGACTTTTTTAGGGAGATCTCGGTATCTCGGAATAATCTCGGGGAGATCTCGGACGTTGACTTACATTGACTTTATAGTTTTTCTAATAAAAATATACGTAAAAACATAAATATATGTATATTTATATACGTTTTTACGAGATTTTACAAAAATATCTGGGAAATGAGCGAGAAAATCTTAGAAATTGCGAATTTTACAAGAAAATCTTACAAATTAGCAAGAAAATCCGAGAAATCGTGGCTTTGACTAAGTTTGACCCCGTTGACCAAGAAATCTCTGGAGATGAACATCTCATCTCGGTTGCCTTCTAAAAACGAGATCTCGGGAGATTTACAACACTGCGTATACATATACATGTAAAAAAAATATAAACATATACATACACATACATATACGGCTAAAAAAAATATATGTTTAGACCTTCAAAACCCTAAAACCTAATCATGTTTATGTTATCGCTCATGTTTATTGATTGTAAAAAAATAATAATAAATATAATACATATACATATACCTACGGCTACATATACATATATACATATATATATATATATATATATATATATATATATATATATATATATATATATATATATATAAAATAATAATAAAAAACATATACAATATACATATACACGATACATATACTATACATATATACATATTAAATACTTAAACCCTAATTAACTAAACCCTAAACCTAATACTACTTAAATACTATCTAAAACATTTAATACTACTAAACCCTAATCATTAATTAATTATTAAAATCTAACTGCTCTAATTACAATAGTCATTAAAACCCCAATACTACTACTTATACTACATACTACTACCTAACACTTATACACTCATACTACTACTAACACCAATAATGTACTACTTATATTATAAGATTATAGCATACAATTACAATAGTCATTCACGATAACGTGAGATTACTTGAACGTCTACGCTACCTACGGCCTAGGTTAGTCCTTGTTATCTGAAGGGAATAGCTTGTGGTTCACGAATGCCAAAATGGTCAAGTAACCTGGGTCCCGATAACAACAGACCTTCAGAGTGACTCGTCGGTGTTACAGATGTTTGGGTATGGTGCACAATATCAAACCCGACTATAGTGATTATACACTCACTAAGTGAACAACACTTAGTCGCTTGCACACTTAATAAGTGGTGGTCTTATTAAGAACAACTCACTAATGTTCAACACTAACTTACTAAACATGAAAACTTACTAAAAATGGAAACTTACTAAAAATGGAAACATACTAAGAATGAGAATTTAGTAAAACGAACTACACTTAAACACTTGCATACTTAAACTTAAACTTGGACAAGCATTTAACTACTCTTAAATGTCATTAGGTTGACTTTCTGCTCACATTCATCCAACTCTTCTATTCCGAGGAATAACAAACTCTTCTCCTACTTACTAAGGTGAACTTCATAGCCCCACTTACTATTGCGCAATTTATTTAAACTTACTGGGGTGAGACACATGCTTCTTTTAATATTTACAACTTAGACACAAGTACCAACTACTAAACTGTGTTATACCTGGCTATGTCCTGCAAGTCCCCACTGTGATATTTTAAATTGCTTTTACATAACGCATTCTTAATTATTGGGGGTAGGCCTATCGGGAGTAACGTCCCCAATACATTTGACCAAGTCATTGTATTACTTAATAATGATTCAAACTGACAAGGACATTACAACTTGTCACGGGGCAAACTTTGAAACTGTTTAGTCTAAATATCACAAACTTGGCACTACTTTTAGATCCCTGCGAGATCTACTTTTATAAATAAAATCTTGTGGTCTAAACAACGGTCAACTATTTTGTTAAACCTATAACCTTTTTGGTTGGCACTTTAGCATGTTTTAGCTCAGGTTACGATTGATCAGCTTACTCTTATCTGTGTGATGCTACTTGGACTTGAAGAAAGAGTCACATTTATTATTTATGCATTTATGAACATTTACATTCTTGTAATTTCAATTCTTGTAACGACATTCTGTTTCTTTCCGCTGCGTACTCAATAAAGTTTGTTTTTATCATATAGTGTCGTTCTCATTATATAATATGTTGGTGTTTTGATATTAATGTCACATTCACCCAGGGCCTAACTGGGGGTGTGATAGTACCCTCTCTAAACTTGGAAGCAAATTGCAAGTGTCACGAAAAATTAATGAGGCTAGATACGGAGGATCACAGTTTAGTTATTCGATTCAAAAAGAAAACTGGTAAGGCTGCCGAAATTAAAGATATAGAGATTGACCCCGCCAGTGTCGAAGTGAAACACCAGAATACTAAAGAAGCCCGTTCATCAGACGAATATACAGAAGAAAGCTATACCGATGATGACGAGGAAGAAGTGAAAAATGAAGATATTCCGGATGATTCATATTCTCCACCCACACCAGATCAAGAGGAGCCGAACTCTTCTTCAGATCAGATTCCGGTCATATCTAATCTCGCCGACATGATAACCTTCATCAATGACACCGATGAATTTAAAGATATTCTCGAAGCCATCCGTAAATCAACAATCGTTTTCACACCTCGTTTAAAGGAGCAGATTATGGCTATCGAAGATGAATACAACCTTTATCTACCAAGAGAAGATGATAATGTTGAAATTTTAGAAGGGCGCATTCAATACTTTATCAATACTCTTCATGATCATATCTACTATGAAGAAAGGAAACGAGAGCACAATTCAGTGGTTTGCACTATTCTCGAGACAAGATTTTGTCGAGATCAGAAGATCATTTACTCTAAGGTTTACAACCTCTTAGCCGGATCTGCACTTCCGTTCTCAGCAAACCTACGAGCACTACTGACTCTCATCCAGAAGCATATGGATCTTTTCACCGGACGCCCGACTTATCACTATGATTCACAAATGATCGAAGATATTCACAGCCTCTTCGTTCTCTTGGAAAGAGATAATTTTAAAAGCACACCAGACAGACTAGTGATTTACGTAACAATTGATCACCACGATGATCTGATTATCAAGGAATTACGAGACGTAGTAGAAGAAGAAGGAAGACGCAACAATCCGTTCTCACATCTGGAACAAGACCGAGTCAACATTGTCACTTTTATTACGAAGCAGCTAGCACGTATCTTCCACGAATCCACGGATCCTAGTTTCACATTCAAAGCTGGATGTCGGGAGATATTTCCAAAGACGGTGACATTAATGCTGGGGTCAGGATTGCTTTTCACTTCTTTTCAGCTTCGCCTCTTAACAAATTTGTGCAAAGCTACAGACTTCTACTGTAGAGACCACCGTTAAGAAGATTTTGAGATACTGAAGATACAATTTTTGACACTATTTGAAGACCTCCGAAATGAACATCCTTCCAGAGAAACAATCACCACAAGCACGGCCTCGATGATTGACATTCATGGACCAATCAGCAGAGCCGTAGATCATGTTCTCATCGAACTTCAAGATTTGTCATGAGCCAAACCGCAAATTATCTCTCTTTCGGAAGATCTTTGAGAGAAATACCGGATCTTCTACCACTCTTGGTCCGTCACTTTCTCCGAATCTAACCACAAAGACTCACATTCTCTCGAGAAGACCACGATTACAACCATCAGAGGGGAATGTCTGCTTTTTAAGCATCATTATGGTCAAGCCAACGACCCTAAACAAAAGCGTTTCTCGGAAGGCAACCCGTGCAATAAAGTAGATTAGAAGAATAAAGGATGACAAATGAGCCGATCAATAAAGGGCGTAACTTCCAAGATTGCTGAAACAACCTGCCTTCACAAACCAGCCAGTTTCTTCACAAGCAATAACGACATTCTGCTGGGGAGTACTCATTCCTTTCCACTCGTTACTAGCTCGAATTTAAATTATACCACATCCTAGTTTATCACTAAGTGTGAGATTCCAATCCAAATAAACACTAGACAAATATTCCCAAAAATCTTTAACTAAGACTCCTAAGTGTGGGATACACTAGGAACATTGAGGACAATGTTCGTCTAAGTGTGGGATCTTGGTATAATCTTTTTATGCTGTATTAAAATAACCTCATTACAAAGATTCCTAGTTCTTAAGCTAAATTTCAAAAATTTTAAACAAAAGAAAGCCTTTCCGGTACTTATATTTGTGCAGGTATTTCTAGGTGTATGAACTTGATGCTTTCAGATACTTAACTCAGGTCCTTCTGAATTAAGATGTCAATATTTAAGCATGATAATATGTGTGATATACGTCTACTTTGTTTCATTTTATGCATCTTTCAATTTTTATGTAATCATGACCGCTTCGACATATGATTATTTAATTTGATATTTATTTATGTTTAAAATATTTGTGGGTTATTCCAGGCTTTGAGGGAAGGTGGAGGTTGACTTTCAAAATTTCAAAAGTCTTAATCTTTGATGGCTTGGTTTCTGTTCAGTAAGTTCTGTTTCGATATCTATAAGTTTTTCTGATTTGATCAAAGGTATAATACACTCTCAAATGTTAATTTCCGTTCAATAAGTTATGTGTTGTAATTTATTAATTTTCGCTAACTACTTTTGTTTATTGATGAATATATTTATTTTTTATAATTATTTTGAATGTTGACTTTTTTTTTTTTTGTCTGTATCTGATTTGATATTATATGATGAATGCCACATTTTTGTGAACAATAAGCTGCGAAATTTCAAGTACTCTATGTACTAAGATGTCAACGACTAGAGTTGATTTTTATTTATTTATTTATTTATTTATTTATTATTACTTTTTTTTTTGCAATTTTTACTCTTTTAGTTAGGATAAGATTGGTTTGTATGCATCCCTTATGTTATGTTTATTTTGTGATCGTCATGGGCATTCAAGTCAGTCTTTAATAGAATCTCCATTTTCAGGATTCATTAATGCCTTTTACCATATCCTCTACCGCCGCTGCTGCAATCCTTTCCGAATCACCAGATGTACTCATCGGTTCCGACTGTACAAAAAATGTTATTGGAAATGCGGTTCCACCAGCAAAAACAGATTCCCCCTCCAATAACGAGTCATCGAAGAAACGACGCATATCGGAGAGTACAGTCCATTGTACCTATTGTGGTTGGGCTCTATTAAATCAGTTCAACAACAAACTTGAACTATCTTATTCTTCTATACATTAGTCAGATGCATACATAGTAGAATCCATTGTACCTATTGCTATTGGATTCTATATAAATTGAGTGTTGCATGTTGTTAATTGCATTAGCCATAAGTAAATTTAGCATTGTAGCATAAGTATCATAGAGCAATGCTATATACCTCGCTTTGCTTACATAAGAGGTACATACTTCCGTCGCAACGTGCGGATGGCTTCATGCTTGTTCTCAATCATTCCCTTAATAATAGCCATTAAAATTAACATGTCATCTTAATGACCTCATAATTTTTATAATTAGGCTCAGTGAGACTAAAATACCCCTAATTTAAGTAAAACACATGCCATATCATAACTAAAAGGGGGGTTTCAGGATATGAGGCTCACTAGCGACTTTTTATAATATAAAAAAAAAAACCTACAGATTCCCCAAAATCGCGACTGAAATCCGCATCATACTCTAACTCTTCATTCCTAAATTCAACTGACAATTAAGATGTTTTTTCAATGAGTCATGATGATTCGTCACCTTAATCGAGTATCAAATGATCAAGCGAAATTCGGCGATACATGATTATCATGGAGGTAATCAAATCTTATTTCATATGTTGTTTAATCGATTAGTAGGTTAATTTCGATTTCACAAAATCAATAATATGGGCTGGTAATCATTTCATTAAAACTTTACTTATATATGGTTTAATCGATAAGTATGTTACTGTAAATTCACGAAATCAATAATACGATCCGGATTAAGCTTAATAGGAGTACAATGTTTCTCTAATTATACTTTAGAATTCAACCACCATTTAATCGATGAACAGCCCTACTTACATCAGGCCAGTTCTTCAAATTTATGATCTTTAAATACTACTAAAGGTGGAAATTTGTATCTGTGGAAGTTGTGCTTTAAGAAACAACCATGTATAACACTAAATATATATTTTGGGGTTAAATCTTTGAATTCAGCAAGTTACTGGTTGTCTGTATGTTGTGGCATGCTTAATCTCATATTGTTATGCAACTTAATAATAATTCTTTTTGTGATCTACATTATTGATTTGCTTCTGTTTAGTAACTATAAGACACATCTTATATGCAGGTATCAGGTGGGCTTGTGGGAATAAAAGATGGTTTATGCTGACAAACCCTCATTGCTCTTTTTTCCAACTCATCCTATAAGTAAACTGATTCTTAGACTCGGGCTATGTATATGGTAGAATTTTTTTTGGTATAGAATATATATGTATATTCTTATGTGATGTAAGATTATGACTATACGTCTTTGGTTTGTTGAAATTTCGAGTGCAACACCTGGTCGTGAGATGCAATGTGATTTAAAATGCAGACCATGGGCTATCTGAATTGTTTTGTTTTGTGGGGTGGTTGGTATCTATGTGTTCAGATGTCAGTCTTCTTCCTATCAATTGTTTTTGTACTCACGAATGTTAAGAGTTCAACACAACTAATTTCCAATATAATGATGTTTACATATAAGTAATACAATGATATTCCAATAGTTTTAATAAAATTTCCCAGGAGCTGTTTTATATGTTTTCCTTTCGAATTTGTTTGGTTCATTACTTGTTTGACAGCTTAGAGAAAAAATATAATCCAAATCAATCGTTCATATAAGTCAAAGTTCAACATATTATTCTGTAGTGAGCTACATACCTCCCTTACATGTTGCTTAATGTCTAAATACAAGAACAAGTGCATATCATTTTTTGTATTATAACATGATGTGGCTTACAGGGAAATTGATGTAACAGATGATGTTTATATCATATACATCCAAAAATTTATGATGATCAATTTGTATTATTGACTTTTAATTTGGATTATATGAAACTGGACATCGCCAGGCTTTAACTCATCTACAATTATCCATAAAAACTACCCCTGTTTTCGCTTAATTATTAAAAGGAGAGTACATATATGTGGCTTTTGGATGGAATAAAATAAATTATTGTTTATGTTACTTAATGTTGTTGTTATGATATTTCAAATCTTACAGTTGAGACATCCAAAGGAAAGAATGAAGAAATGATCAGGGGAATAACTTTTTTTATAAAATTATTAGTTTATTACAACTTTACAATGACACTCATTTGGAGCGCCCCAAGGCGAAGAACTTGGTTGGATAAATCCACGGTCTAGCAGCTCTTGTAGTTGACTTAGCAACTCTTGCATTTCGGAAGGTGCGAGTCGATAAGGTGCGCGAGCTACAGGTGCAGCTCCTGGCACTAAATTGATCTGAAACTCCACTGCTCTCGATGGCGGTAATCCAGGCAATTCTTCTGGAAAGACGTTGGAAAATTCATTCACAATTCGCACATCATCCACACTCTTCACCTCGGTTTCTATCATTTTCACATGTGCTAAACTGCAAGACGTCCTTTCTTCATGATCTTTTGTGCTTTCATGCAACTAATGAGGTTCAGCTTCGAGTTACATCTCTCTCCATAAATAATCAGTGGCTCACCATCTCCGTGTGGTATACAAAGAGCTTTATCTCCACAGATAATGTCAGCCCTTACCTTGGTCAACCAGTCCATACCGACAATCACATCAAAGCTTCCCAATTTGATGGGTATCAAGTCAATCTCGAAATCCACACCAGCTATGTTGATAATACCTCCTCGGCTAATGTGGTCAACTTTCTCAAGTTTTTCATTGACTACCTCGACAAGCATACTCTCCTTTAAAGGAACTAGCGACCAATTTATCTTAGAGCAAAAGTGTCTACATACATAACTTCTATCGGCACCAGTATCAAACAGGACAGAAGCTAATAGATTGTTGATAATGAATATACCTGTAACCAAGTCGGGGTTCTCACGGGCATCTCTTGCGTTTACGTTGAAGGCTCTTCCACGCACTAGCCCGCAGTCCTTTCTCTTGTTGGGACATTCATTCCTGAAGTGGCCCTGTTGTCCACACTCATAGCACTTCCTTGGTCCATTAGGGTTTGTCTTCACAGTTGGGGTGGTGATCTTGCAGTCTTTGCCAATGTGCCCAGTCCTTTTACACTTTTCACATACCACGTTGCAGTACCCGGTATGATGCTTATAGCATCTCTTGCACTGCGGAAGACTACCCTTGTAGTTAGGGTTCGAGCTAGTGTTTGGGTTGGGGTTCCTCCCGTCGTTGTTTCCCTTAAAACTCTCATGCCTCTTAGCTGGGTTTTGATCAAAGACCCTTCCCTTGTTGCTGTCCCACTTACGTTTCTCATTACTAGCTCCCGATTCAGATTTCGCCTTTTCTGGTTCTTTGCTGGTAATTTGGTTCATCAAGGTGTGCGCCATGCGCATAGCTTCCGGGACATTGGCTGGTTTCGAAGAGGTGACATTTCCCTGAATGGTCTTAGGAAGTCCCCACAAATACCGTTCCATTCGCTTAAATTCAGGGGTAACCATCATGGGGCACATCAGAGCTAATTCCAGGTACCTTCGGTTATAACCATCAAGATCGGTTCCCACAACCTTCAACTCCCAAAACTCAGCTTCCATTTTCTGAATCTCTGTTCTGGGGCAGTATTCCTCGATCATAGCCCCCTTAAATTCCCCCCACGGTGTAGCATAGGCCTCGTCAATTCCCTTAGCCTGAGCAAGTGTGTTCCACCATGTTAAAGCGCCGTCCGACAGCGTACATGAGGCATACTTAGTTTTGTTCATTTCTGAGCAGTTACTCACACGGAACACAGCTTCTAATTTCTCAAACCATCTCGTTAGCCCAACTGGCCCCTCAGTACCACTGAATTTGTGGGGCTTGCAGCTCTGAAATTCCTTATAAGTGCACCCGTTATGAATGTGCTGGTTAACCGGTGGAGCTTGGGGGTTGATATCTGCTATAGCTGCGGCTACTCGTTCAGCTATCATCTCCTCAATCTGTGCTGCTGTGGGCGTTGATCTTCCGTTTTCCATTGATCTTTGAATCAATAATTTCGACTTAAGTCAAAATCCAGCATTCAATAAATAATAATACAGTATATGGTAACCAACATGGAATCAACACAACACATTTAATTAAGTAATGCAACTAGATACATATATCACAAAATCATCATATAGTAACGTAAATAGAACACCGTACAACAATTAAACAACACTAAGTTCCATTCATTAATAAGAAAGTTGCATACATCCGCATAAGGTTCGTACAATACATGAGTAAAACATGAAACTAAAAACGGGATTACATAATGAGATCTAATACAATCGCCCTATGGTGATGGTGGGTAAAGGATGTCCATTATGTGGGACATTTGGTCCTCGAGCTCATTTACCCGAGCACGGAGGATATGCACTTCCCTCGTCAGTTCCTCGACGGAGGGGGATGCTGTCACAACCCGACCTTAACCATAAGGACGAATACAATAACATATGATTTTATCGCGAGGTATTGACCTCTATATGCGACGTTTTTCAAAAACTGAATTCGTTTTTACAATACAAACCATAACTTTTATTACAAATACAAGGTTTAAACAACTTAATAATGATTATCGTTTAGCGATAATCTTAGACTTACAAACTTTACATGTGATAATAACAATACGACTTCCAACATATTTTACATTACAAATCCTCCGATATGCAGTTTTATTTTTGAAACAAATATGCATACTCAAGATCTTGCTTAAATTCAACATGTTGCAGCGGAAGCTTTTAGTTATCACCTGAGAATAAACATGCTTAAAACGTCAACATAAAGTTGGTGAGATATAGGTTTAATGCCGGCAGCGTTATAAATATAGACCACAAGATTTCATATATAAAAGTTTTAATAAAAATATTCTAAGTTGTTGAGCACTTGATAACCATACTTAACATTTAATCAACGTCGCATATTCCCTTTATTATGAAATCTTACTACACCGTACCATGTGTAGTCACCGAAACGAAGTACTGTGCAACCGTTGAATACTGGTCGTCCAGTCCGGTTGGGGTTGTCAGGCCCGATAGATCTATCAACAGGATTCGCGTTTACAATACCTCATGTAAATAGTGTTACCAAGTTACAGGGAAGTATGCCAGTGGTACAACTCAACGTAGAATATATATTTTTAATCACTTGTGTCCATAACGTAAATCATAAAATGCATGTATTCTCATCCCGAAATATTTAGAGTTTAAAAGTGGGACTATATACTCACTTTTTCCTTGAAGGTATTTAACTCGACTTGGTCTCCGATAGATATCACAAACCTAATCATATATATAATATATCAACATATTTTCTTTTCAAGTAATCGTTACATATATATATATATATATATATATATATATATATATATATATATATATATATATATATATATATATATATATATTTATAATACTTTTAATATTTTCTTAGTCCGTAGTTAGCAGTCCGATGTTAGTGGTCCATAATTAGTTGCTCAATAAAATAAATAAAGACCACATCGTATTCGTATTGATCAGAATTAATCTCGACCCATGGTACCATGTTGTCAAGTGACGTGTTGCGTACATAAAGTACCGTGTTGTCAAATGACGTGTTGCGTACAATCATGAGGTCTTATGATTAATCTTCTCGTGTTGTTTACGGGTGGTCCTGAAATATATAAAATCAAATCATAAGTAAATATATATGAAATATCATATTAATTAGAAAATATATGATAATTTAATTTTTCTCCAAATATTCTCGTAGCTAAATTAGCTTCGGATACCCGATCTTGTTTTAGTCGTAGTTTCTTCATTACAACTCCGTTTTTGTTGGTTCAACTTGCCACTTCCTTGGATCGAGTCAAATTTTAAGAATATGAACTGAAAATACCTTAGTTTTTATTCGAAATCACAGGTTATAGGTCAAACTTTGGTGAAACTTATGAAAGTGATCATTTTCCACCATAAAAACAACATTTAATGATCATTTTTCTAAAAATACTTACACTTTGAGTTAAACCATGAAATTTTTATGTGTTAACATATTCATAAGAAATATAATTTTTCCAGAACATGAACTTCCAATTCAAAGTTCAAGATGGTTTTTAAATATCCAACCCAAAACAGCCCCTGTTGCACTCCGACGGCGTAGATTCAGTTTTAAGGTGTTCTTTGTAAAAAACAAGTTGTATCTTGTTAAGTTAGCATATCATTATGATATATTACAGGTCTTGAAGTGTTTTAAAAGTCAAGTTAGAAGGATTTATTTAGTTTGCGAACAAGTTTGAAATCATTCAAACTATGTTCTTGTTGTTAAAATTTTACAACACAAAATAAGATAGCTATATGAATATGAATCGAATAAGGTTATGAACAAGGTTACTACCTCAAGTTACTTGGACAAAGTTACTGCAAAAGATAAGAAAAATCTTGGAATCAAAGAGTGGTGGAGTTGGATCAAAAGGTTGGAAGTAAACTTGTATAGTTGGAAGGATTTTTGAAGTGTTCTTGTAAGGAATTTATTATGATGATTAAGGCTTGTTTTTGAAGCTAGATCTTCATGGTTATTTGCTGAGATTGTGAAGAATACTTAAGGTTCCTAAGAGTGTATTTTTGGTTAGAGAAAATGTGTAGTAAAAATGAAAATGGAATGGAGTATAAATGGTGGTGAAAAGATGTAAAAATTTGTAATATTGTGCAAAAGTCTTGTAATATGCCAAATTGATTAATCATGCATGCTAAGATCGAAAATTGGCTGACTCATGGCTGCTAATAAAGTGATTGTGATGTGTATATACCAATAGTAAATACGTATAGAAGCTGGGTATGATACGGGTACATATACCCTAGATATACGTATAAAAATCTTGAGAAAATGGAACGAGAGTTCAAATATAGCTATCTTTTGTAAATATACTTATATTGTTTTATGTATATAAATCCTTTAAAAGTGATAAAATACATATCTATGCGATACATGTATAAGCATTATAAGTTTTAAGTATTTAAGTCGAAGAACGTCACACATAGTTATTGTTTTGAAAACTTAAGTAAGTAGTTTCAAAATATACTTATAACTCATTATTATTAGTACACAATGAGATGTTAAAACATTATTAGATCATGTTAAATATATATAAATACATATATATACACAAACGTATAATTATCGTATGTTATATAGTTCGTGATATCATCGGTCAAATTGGACGGTCAAACGTTATGTAAAACTCTTTTCAAAAACATAAGTCTCAACAATTTAGATTGCTTATCATGTTGGTAATGCTTAATTTATGTAAATATTAATCTCATAGGTATAAAATGATCGGAAAAAAAAATCCGGTCGTTACAGTACCTACCCGTTAAATAAATTTCGTCCTGAAATTTTAAAATTGTACCTATTTTGCGTTGTCGGGAAACAAATGTGGATACTTTTGTTTCATCTAATCCTCTCGTTCCCAAGTAAACTCGGGACCCCTTCGAGCATTCCAACGAACCTTAACGATTGGTATGTTGCTCTGCTTGAGCCGTTTAACTTCACGGTCCATGATTTCGACTGGTTCTTCTATGAATTGTAGTTTCTCGTCGACTTGGATTTCTTCAAGAGGAATGGTGAGATCTTCCTTTGCAAGACATTTCTTAAGGTTTGAGACGTGAAATGTATTATGTACTCCGGCGAGTTTTTGCGGTAACTCGAGTCGATAAGCTACCGGTCCGATGCATTCGATAATCTTGAACGGGCCTACATACCTTGGGTTCAGTTTACCTCTTTTTCCAAAACGTATTACACCTTTCCAAGGTGACACCTTTAACATAACCATGTCACCAATCTAAAACTCTAATGGTTTCTTTCGGACATCGGCGTAGCTCTTTTGGCGACTACGGGCTGTTTTCAATCTCTCCTTGATTTGTACTATCTTCTCAGTCGTTTCGTGTATGATCTCGGGACCAGTTAATTGTCGATCTCCTACTTCATTCCAACAGATAGGGGATCTACACTTCCTTCCATACAGTGCTTCGAATGGTGCAGCTTTAATGCTCGCATGGTAACTATTATTATACGAGAATTCTGCTAATGGTAGATATTTATCCCATCTGTTTCCAAAATCGATCACACATGCCCTGAGCATGTCTTCAAGAGTCTGAATTGTTCTTTCACTCTGCCAGTCAATTTGCGAATGATATGCGGTGCTCATATCCAAACGAGTTCCTAGGGCCTCCTGTAGTGATTGCCAGAACTTTGATGTAAATCTACTATCACGATCGGATATAATGGAAATAGGTATTCCATGCCTTGAAACAATTTCCTTTATGTATAATCGTAATAGTTTCTCCATTCTATCCGTTTCCTTTATAGGCAAGAAATGTGCAGATTTGGTGAGACGATCAACTATTACCCAAATGGTGTCATAACCCCAGGCAGTATTAGGTAACTTTGTGATGAAATCCATGGTAATACCATCCCATTTCCATTCTGGGATTTCTGGTTGTTGAAGTAACCCTGACGGCTTCTGGTGTTCTGCTTTGACTTTTGAACAAGTTAAACATTCCCCAACATATGTTGCAACATCTGTCTTTAAATTAGGCCACCAATAATGCGTCTTAAGATCTTGATACATCTTTCCAACTCCAGGATGTATCGAATATCTTGTCTTATGTGCCTCGTTCAATATTAACTTCCTTAATCCACCCAACTTTGGTACCCAAATACGGTTTGCAAAATATCGAATTCCGCCTTCCCGTATAACGAGTTGTTTCCCATACTTCTTCATTATTTCATTTCCTATGTTTTCTTTAGTAAGAGCTTCTCGTTGAGCCTCTTTGATTTGTGAGTTGAGATTCATGCGAATTTTTATGTTCATCGCTCGTACTCGAATTGGTTCCCGTTCCTTTCTGCTTAAAGCGTCGGCCACTACATTCGCTTTCCCGGGATGATAGCGAATCTCACAATCATAGTCGTTTATCAGCTCGTGTGACGATCGCTCCAAATCCATATGGACGAACACGTCATTCATTGATTTCATTGCGAGGTATTTGACCTCTATATGATACGTTTTGTAAACATTGCATTCTTTTGAAAAGGCACACCATAAATGAATATTTAAATCAAAGGTTTTCGACATCTGATGATTTCTACATATAGATAATCACCATAAATAATAGTTTATAACAGTACTTCCGTTGACAATACAGTCAAAATAAGATACATGGTGATGATTTGGTGAATGCAACGTTTCCTTGAAAAATATGTCATGTAAGACTCCATGCACATAGCTTGTCTAACATCTAAGCAAACAGCGGAAGACTTCTAGGAAACCTGAGAATAAACATGCTAACAAGTGTCAACACAAAGGTTGGTGAGTTCATAGTTTTAATGTTTCGTATAATCTGTATATAAAGGTGGATCACAAGATTTCAGTTGTTTCATCCAGAAACGTTTATCAAAATATTCTACGAAATTGAGCACCCTGGTAACTAAACTTAACGTATATATAATTTGTACCATTTGTATAATCATCTTAATAATACACGCAAACCAACGTGTACGCTTCTCAAATAGCATACGTCCGTTAAAAGGCTAGTGCTCTAGCTCGGACGGGGATATCAAGCCCTATGTATCCATATACTACTACTCGCGCCCACCAGTTCTTATAACTGGCAGTTAACAGTTACCAAAGCTAAGGGATTTTCGGTTCAAACTCAGTGTAGAATTTAGTATGTACTTGTATCCATTGCGTTTAAAATAAAGTGCATGTATTCTCAGCCCAAAAATATATATTGCAAAAGCAATTAAAAAGGGAGCAAATGAAACTCACACATATAAATATTGTATATCGGTTAATAAAGCATTTGCATGTATTCTCAGCCCAAAAATGTAGAGAGTAAAAGGGATCTTATGAAACTCACCTTAGCAGCATATAAAGTCGTTCACCAAAATGTGACCGAAACTCGGATTACCAAATAACCGTAGATCTCAACGTATCAATATTGTGATTTAATATTTTAGAAAAGTACGTAGATGCAACAGAGATGATAAACACTAGGTTTGACTTGAGAACAATACCCTTGAACATTACCCATAACCTCCTTGGCAATAACCCATAGTTTCCTTAGCTCTAACCCGTTCAAAACTCATTTTGAAAGTGACACTCTCATGACCTCGTCGTAGTATTTTATGTCTAATACTAATATTACTAATAATAATATTAAGATAAATAATAATATTAATCTTAATAATATTAATAATAATAATAATAATAATAATAATAATAATAATAATAATATATTTATACGGAGGAATATAAGAGAGAAGTGAATGAGCAAACAAAAACAGAATTCGATCGAATTTATAGCACTTGGCCTAAAATCCACTGCCATGCGATCGCATGGCTTGGTAGAAGGATTCCCATGCGATCGCATGGGGTCCTTTTCCAGCTCACAAAGCTTTTGTCCAAACGTTTGTCGACATAATTTTTATATTAATATATAATATATATAATTTATATAATTAATTATATATTATATTAAATTCACGTGCATAGTTGACTTGTAATTTTTGTTTAGATATGTCGTACGTCGTCACTCGACTTATGTCCCGGTTCCGGTTTTTCGAATGTCCTTTCGTACGCTGAGAAAACTTGTACATTACATTTTGGGACACGTACCTTAGTCAAAATATAGCCTTAAATTATCCCTAAATTATATCACTCGAAATATAACTTATACATTTAAGTGTTTTGGTCATTTACTTCTATAAATCATCGTCTCGCTATTTGTTAAAATACATTTTAAAATAGTGTTTTACTGTAGCAATTCACTGTAGCAAAGTCAATTTCACTGTAGCAAATAGTGATTTTCGAAAACACTGCAGCATTTTGGGTAATGTAGCAATTTGAAAATACTGTAGCAAATTAGTGTTTTACTGGTTCATCTTAAACGCTTTAGTTAACTTATCTAAATATCAATCGAATCAATAAACGAATGTTACTATCGTTTACTAAATAACTTGAAATTATATATATGTATATATCTTTTAAATATACATAAATCAGTTTTTAAATACACATTGGAAGTTATTTATAAATAAATTTTAATAATAAATATTTCAACTTATCATATATATTCAAATAGATATTTAAAAGAATAAGTTTAATGTACGTTATCAAACAATTAATACATTGTTACCTTTTCAAGTTATAGTATATATGTATCTATTTACATATAATTGTTCGCGAATCGTCGAAAACAACCGAAGGGTATTTAAATATATAAAAGTAGTTCAAAAATTTTGAGATTCAGTTTTACAGACTTTGCTTTTCGTGTCGAAAATGTTAATCATACAAAGATTAAGTTTAAATTTGGTCATAAATTTTCGGGTCATCACAGCTCGACCCACCTACGTTGCCTCATGTTCAGCTGTTTCTGATCGAAGATATGTTGAAGGCTTTTATGATCGGTAAACACAGTGCATTTAACCCCATATAAGTAGTGTCTCCATATCTTCAATGCAAACACTACTGCTCCCAATTCTAAATCATGCGTCGTATAATTCCGCTCATGAATCTTCAATTGTCTGGATGCGTATGCTATAACTTTCTTCTGTTGCATAAGGACGCAACCAAAACCTTGTCGCGAAGCGTCACAATATATCTCAAAATCATCGTTCCCTTCAGGTAACGATAAAATAGGTGCTGTAGTCAACTTCTTCTTCAGTGTTTGAAATGCACTCTCCTGCTCAGAAGTCCATTCGTACTTCTTCCCTTTTTGCGTTAACGCTGTTAATGGTTTAGCTATTCGGGAAAAATCTTGAATAAACCTTCTATAATAACCAGCTAAACCCAAAAATTGGCGTATCTGCGTTGGTGTCTTAGGAGTCTCCCATTTTTCAATGGCCTCAATTTTAGCAGTGTCAACCTGAATTCCTTTGCTACTAACAACATGGCCAAGAAATTGCACTTCTTTCAACCAAAACGCACACTTAGAAAATTTGGCGTATAACTGTTCTTTTCTTAACAATTCTAATACCAACCTTAAATGGTGCTCATGCTCTTGCTCACTCTTGGAATAGATAAGAATATCGTCAATGAAAACGATAACAAACTTATCTAAATACGGACTACAAACTCGATTCATGAGGTCCATGAATACAGCTGGCGCATTAGTCAACCCAAACGGCATAACCAAAAATTCATAATGATCGTAGCGTGTCCGAAAAGCAGTTTTTGGAATGTCTTTTTCTTTGACACGTAGTTGATGATAGCCCGATCTTAGGTCAATTTTTGAGTACACACATGATCCTTGCAGCTGATCAAATAAGTCGTCAATTCTCGGTAGTGGATACCGATTCTTGATAGTTAACTTATTTAATTCTCGATAATCTATACACATCCTAAAAGATCCATCTTTCTTTTTAACAAATAAAATTGGAGCTCCCCACGGTGAAGTACTTGGTCGTATGAATCCACGGTCCAGTAATTCTTTTAACTGACTCTGAAGTTCTTTTAACTCGGACGGTGCAAGTCTATATGGAGCACGGGCAACCGGTGCAGCTCCTGGTACAAGATCTATTTGAAATTCTACAGATCTAAATGGAGGTAATCCCGACAACTCTTCCAGAAATACTTCAGGAAAATCTCTTGCCACAGGCATGTCATTGATGCTCTTCACTTTTTCCTTCGTTTCGACTTTATTAACATGTGCTAAGATAGCATAGCACCCTTTCTTCAAGCACTTTTGAGCTTTCAAACAACTAATGAGTTTTAGCTTTGAGTTACCCTTCTCTCCATAAATCATTACTGGCGTTTTATCCTTACGAGGAATGCGAATTGCCTTCTTGGCGCACACAACTTCAGCTCCTATTTTGGACATCCAGTCCATGCCGACTATTACATCAAAACTTCCTAATTCTACGGGTATCAAATCAATCTTAAATGTTTCTCCGACTAAATTTATTTTACAATCACGGCAAATTTTATCGGCTTTAATTAGTTTACCATTAGCTAACTCAATCATGTACTTAGCATCTAGAGGTAATGATGAACAATTCAATTTAGCGTGAAAGTCTCTACACACGTAACTTCTATCGGCACCAGTATCAAATATAATAGATGCGAATAAGTTATTAATGGTAAACGTACCCGTAACAAGCTCTGGGTCTTCATACGCCTCTCTAGCATTAATAACAAATGCTCTTCCACGTGCAGATCCGTTATTCTTCTCTGGATTCGGGCATTGACTCTTATAATGACCCTGTTTCGCACACCCATAACAAGTAACAGTGGCCAAGGCAGTTCTATTTGCATTGGTGGCAGGAGTCTTGGTACCGTTTGTATTTGTAGCGGGAACCCTACAATCTTCAGCAAGATGACCTTTTCGATTACAATTGTTGCACACCACATTACAATAACCAGAGTGATGTTTGTGACATCTGTTACATAAAGGATTTCGTCCCTTGTAACCTGAGTTCGAACCGCTACCCGCACCTTGCGTGGTTTCTTGTTTCTTGTTGGATTGTTGATGATTACCTTCCCACTTTCTTTTGTTTCCCGATGTCTTGACATCGGTGTTCTTATCCAGAATAATCTGATCCATCAACTCGTTCGCCATGGTGATAGCTTCATGAATAGTCTTGGGTTTGGATGCTGTAACATTTGCCTTGACCTTTTTAGGCAAACCGTCTTTGTACAGTTCAATCTTCCATTCTTCGGTTGGTACCAATTCGGGACATAGCAAAGCTAATTCCATGAATCGCTGATTGTAGTTGGTGAGTTCAGTACCAACAACTTTCAGGCTTCGTAATTCAGCTTCCAACTTCCTAACCTCGTTCCTTGGACAATATTCGTTGATTAGCATTGTTTTGAATTCTTCCCAAGGAGTATCATAAGCTACATCTCCTCCTATGGCCTTCACATAGTTTTTCCACCACGTGAGTGCACTATCTTGTAAGGTTCACGATGCATACTTGGTCATGTCCTTCTCAATACAACCACTGATTTTAAACACAGACTCAATCTTTTCGATCCACCGGGTTAAACCGACCGGTCCTTCTGTTCCACTGAATGATGAGGGCTTGCAACCTTGAAAAGTTTTGTAAGTGCATCCCACACGAGGATTTGGGTTAACTGCAGCACCTCTTGCAGCCTCGACCCATAACATTCTGTCGTTCACTCGCTGATTGATGAGTTCCTGGATTTCTTGTTCCGTCATTCGGTTCAATCGCGCCATAATCTTCAATAAAAATTAAAAAAATAATTACTCACCTGGAATATTATAGATGTAGTATGTATTTACAGTACATCGTAGCTTATTAATAATATGAACCGGATATTATTATAAAAGCCTTTTCTTCTTATTAGCGTTTTATAATTATACCTAGGGTAGTACCTACCCGTTAAAGTTCATACTTAATAGCTTAGTACGAAAATCAATTACTATCACCCAAATAATACTCAACCATGGAAAATTATTGCATTTCACACTTCACTATTTTACATATGCTTATCTTACATCAAACATTAAGCAAACCACACTAGTAATATTATACAAAATGTTATATGATTCCATGGTTTAAAACAACAGCGCATCATTTAACCCAAAGCGTTTGGTTCAAAGGAATCGCTTAAAGGTTATCCTGGTTATCTCCCTGCGTTTTGGCTGAGGGGCTGAAGAACTGGATGCCGGGACAGAACTAATAGGAATAACGGGAATAGGGGTGAAAGTGTCTGGCGGAGTTGGTGCCACAACATCCTCACTAAACTCGGGATTTGGATTTTCCAATTCAATAGCCTTTCGTTTCTTTCCTCGTTCGAACTTGTCTTTTGTAATTTCTTGTATTTCTTCCTCCTCAGGATCACCTTCCGGTTCCTCTTCAATTGATTCATTCGGAACTTGTGAGTCTTCCCCAAAGGTGTCGTTTTCATCATCGGATAGGTTAATGACTGGAACACCATCTGAAGATTCTGGTTCGGAGTCGCTGAATGTGATAACAAGTTCTAAGCTAGACATCTATCACATAACAACTAGCATGTTAGTATCACATAATATTTACATATTAATTTTTAACCAACAAGGATAAGCAATAGTTTTCTAAATCAAACACGGTCAAAGTCCAGACTCACTAATGCATCCTAATAAACTCGATAAGACACACTAATGCAAATTTTCTGGTTCTCTAAGACCAACGCTCTGATATCACATGTCACAACCCGACCTTAACCATAAGGACGAATACAATAACATATAATTTCATCGCGAGGTATTGACCTCTATATGCGACGTTTTTCAAAAACTGCATTCGTTTTTACAATACAAACCATAACTTTTATTACAAATACAAGGTTTAAACAACTTAATAATGATTATCGTTTAGCGATAATATTAGACTTACAAACTTTACATGTGATAATAACAATACGACTTCCAACATATTTTACATTACAAATCCTCCGATATGCAGTTTTATTTTTGACACAAATATGCATACTCAAGATCTTGCTTAAATTCAACATGTTGCAGCGGAAGCTTTTAGTTATCACCTGAGAATAAACATGCTTAAAACGTCAACATAAAGTTGGTGAGATATAGGTTTAATGCCGGCAGCGTTATAAATATAGACCACAAGATTTCATATATAAAAGTTTTAATAAAAATATTCTAAGTTGTTGAGCACTTGATAACCATACTTAACATTTAATCAACGTCGCATATTCCCTTTATTATGAAATCTTACTACACCGTACCATGTGTGGTCACCGAAACGAAGTACTGTGCAACCGTTGAATACTGGTCGTCCAGTCCGGTTGGGGTTGTCAGGCTCGATAGATCTATCAACAGGATTCGCGTTTACAATACCTCATGTAAATAGTAGTTACCAAGTTACAGGGAAGTATGCCAGTGGTACAACTCAACGTAGAATATATATTTTTAATCACTTGTGTCCATAACGTAAATCATAAAATGCATGTATTCTCATCCCGAAATATTTAGAGTTTAAAAGTGGGACTATATACTCACTTTTGCCTTGAAGGTATTTAACTCGACTTGGTCTCCGATAGATATCACAAACCTAACCATATATATAATATATCAACATATTTTCTTTTCAAGTAATCGTTACATATATATATATTTATAATACTTTTAATATTTTCTTAGTCCGTAGTTAGCAGTCCGATGTTAGTGGTCCATAATTAGTTGCTCAATAAAATAAATAAAGACCACATCGTATTCATATTGATCAAAATTAATCTCGACCCATGGTACCATGTTGTCAAGTGACGTGTTGCGTACATAAAGTACCGTGTTGTCAAATGACGTGTTGCGTACAATCATGAGGTCTTATGATTAATCTTCTCGTGTTGTTTACGGGTGGTCCTGAAATATATAAAATCAAATCATAAGTAAATATATATGAAATATCATATTAATTAGAAAATATATGATTAATTTAATTTTTCTCCAAATATTTTCGTAGCTAAACTAGCTTCGGATACCCGATCTTGTTTTAGTCGTAGTTTCTTCATTACAACTCCGTTTTTGTTGGTTCAACTTGTCACTTCCTTGGATCGAGTCAAATTTTAAGAATATGAACTGAAAATACCTTAGTTTTTATTCGAAATCACAGGTTATAGGTCAAACTTTGGTGAAACTTATGAAAGTGATCATTTTCCACCATAAAAACAACATTTAATGATCATTTTTCTAAAAATACTTACACTTTGAGTTAAACCATGAAATTTTTATGTGTTAACATATTCATAAGAAATATCATTTTTCCAGAACATGAACTTCAAATTCAAAGTTCAAGATGGTTTTTAAATATCCAACCCAAAACAGCCCCTGTTGCACTCCGACGGCGTAGATTCAGTTTTAAGGTGTTCTTTGTAAAAACAAGTTGTATCTTGTTAAGTTAGCATATCATTATGATATATTACAGGTCTTGAAGTGTTTTAAAAGTCAAGTTAGAAGGATTTATTTAGTTTGCGAACAAGTTTGAAATCATTCAAACTATGTTCTTGTTGTTAAAATTTTACAACACAAAATAAGATAGCTATATGAATATGAATCGAATAAGGTTATGAACAAGGTTACTACCTCAAGTTACTTGGACAAAGTTACTGCAAAATATAAGAAAAATCTTGGAATCAAAGAGTGGTGGAGTTGGATCAAAAGGTTGGAAGTAAACTTGTATAGTTGGAAGGATTTTTGAAGTGTTCTTGTAAGGAATTTATTATGATGATTAAGGCTTGTTTTTGAAGCTAGATCTTCATGGTTATTTGCTGAGATTGTGAAGAACACTTAAGGTTCCTAAGAGTGTATTTTTGGTTAGAGAAAATGTGTAGTAAAAATGAAAATGGAATGGAGTATAAATGGTGGTGAAAAGATGTATAAATTTGTAATATTGTGCAAAAGTCTTGTAATATGCCAAATTGATTAATCATGCATGCTAAGATCGAAAATTGGCTGACTCATGGCTGCTAATAAAGTGATTGTGATGTGTATATACCAATAGTAAATACGTATAGAAGCTGGGTATGATACGGGTACATATACCCTAGATATACGTATAAAAATCTTGAGAAAATGGAACGAGAGTTCAAATATAGCTATCTTTTGTAAATATACTTATATTATTTTATGTATATAAATCCTTTAAAAGTGATAAAATACATATCTATGCGATACATGTATAAGCATTATAAGTTTTAAGTATTTAAGTCGAAGAACGTCACACATGGTTATTGTTTTGAAAACTTAAGTAAGTAGTTTCAAAATATACTTATAACTCATTATTATTAGTACACAATGAGATGTTAAAACATTCTTAGATCATGTTAAATATATATAAATACATATATATACACAAACGTATAATTATCGTATGTTATATAGTTCGTGATATCATCGGTCAAATTGGACGGTCAAACGTTATGTAAAACTCTTTTCAAAAACATAAGTCTCAACAATTTAGATTGCTTATCATGTTGGTAATGCTTAATTTATGTAAATATTAATCTCATAGGTATAAAATGATGGGAAAAAAAATCCGGGTCGTTACAGTACCTACCCGTTAAATAAATTTAGTCCCGAAATTTTAAAATTGTACCTATTTTGCGTTGTCGGGAAATAAATGTGGATACTTTTGTTTCATCTGATCCTCTCATTCCCAAGTAAACTCGGGACCCCTTCGAGCATTCCAACGAACCTTAACAATTGGTATGTTGCTCTGCTTGAGCCGTTTAACTTAACGGTCCATGATTTCGACTGGTTCTTCTATGAATTGTAGTTTCTCGTCGACTTGGATTTCTTCAAGAGGAATTGTGAGATCTTCCTTTGCAAGACATTTCTTAAGGTTTGAGACGTGAAATGTATTATGTACTCCGGCGAGTTTTTGCGATAACTCTAGTCGATAAGCTACCGGTCCGATGCATTCGATAATCTTGAACGGGACTACATACCTTGGGTTCAGTTTACCTCTTTTTCCAAAACGTATTACACCTTTCCAAGGTGACACCTTTAACATAACCATGTCACCAATCTGAAACTCTAATGGTTTCCTTCGGACATCGGCGTAGCTCTTTTGGCAACTACGAGCTGTTTTCAATCTCTCCTTGATTTGTACGATCTTCTCAGTCGTTTCGTGTATGATCTCGGGACCAGTTAATTGTCGATCTCCTACTTCATTCCAACAGATAGGGGATCTACACTTCCTTCCATACAGTGCTTCGAATGGTGCAGCTTTAATGCTCGCATGGTAACTATTATTATACGAGAATTCTACTAATGGTAGATATTTATCCCATCCGTTTCCAAAATCGATCACACATGCCCTGAGCATGTCTTCAAGAGTCTGAATTGTTCTTTCACTCTGCCCGTCAGTTTGCGGATGATATGCGGTGCTCATATCCTAACGAGTTCCTATGGCCTCCTGTAGTGATTGCCAGAACTTTGATGTAAATCTACTATCACGATCGGATATAATGGAAATAGGTATTCCATGCCTTGAAACAATTTCCTTTATGTATAATCGTAATAGTTTCTCCATTCTATCAGTTTCCTTTATAGGCAAGAAATGTGCAGATTTGGTGAGACGATCAACTATTACCCAAATGGTGTCATAACCCCAGGCAGTATTAGGTAACTTTGTGATGAAATCCATGGTAATACCATCCCATTTCCATTCTGGGATTTCTGGTTGTTGAAGTAACCCTGGCGGCTTCTGATGTTCTGCTTTGACTTTGGAACAAGTTAAACATTCCCCAACATATGTTGCAACATCTGTCTTTAAATTAGACCACCAATAATGCGTCTTAAGATCTTGATACATCTTTCCAACTCCAAGATGTATCGAGTATCTTGTCTTATGTGCCTCGTTCAATATTAACTTCCTTAGTCCACCCAACTTTGGTACCCAAATACGGTTTGCAAAATATCGAATTCCGTCTTCCCGTATAACGAGTTGTTTCCCATACTTCTTCATTATTTCATTTCCTATGTTTTCTTTAGTAAGAGCTTCTCGTTGAGCCTCTTTGATTTGTGAGTTGAGATTCATGCGAATTTTTATGTTCATCGCTCGTACTCGAATTGGTTCCCGTTCCTTTCTGCTTAAAGCGTCGGCTACTACATTCGCTTTCCCGGGATGATAGCGAATCTCACAATCATAGTCGTTTATCAGCTCGACCCACCTACGTTGCCTCATGTTCAGCTATTTCTGATCGAAGATATGTTGAAGGCTTTTATGATCGGTAAACACAGTGCATTTAACCCCATATAAGTAGTGTCTCCATATCTTCAATGCAAACACTACTGCTCCCAATTCTAAATCATGCGTCGTATAATTCCGCTCATGAATCTTCAATTGTCTGGATGCGTATGCTATAACTTTCTTCCGTATGATCATCAGGTCAGTGCGTGGCTACTGTCCCCAGAGGACGAATCGCCAGAGTCGTTGGAGGGTAGCGATGACGGGATCTGTGAGTCGGCAACAATGGTAGGCGAGGTGGCAGATGAATCTGAGCGCTCTCCAAATCAAGGATAATGGGCGGGATATCCGACATCTGAACAAGGAAAAATAACTTTTTCCATGTCAGTAAGTCATATAGCAAGCACGTATTAGGCAAAGTAACTACGACAGTCTAGATCATCTATAGCAGTAAATAGCATGACAATAATAACGAATCCTACATAAGTATCATGCAATCGAAAGCAAATAGTATCATGCAGTAGTGAAAACAAGTAGCAGTATACGACATATAGCAGTAAAAGTAAGCAGCAGCATGCAGCAAGTTCCGCAGAAACAAGCAAACTAGAAAGTTGTAGATTAGTCCTATTAGTGAATCCTACTTGGCTCGGTTTAGACTCACTAATGCAACCTAATTCCCTACAACCTGGCTCTGATACCAAATGTGACGCCCATTATAAAATCAACGTGTACGGATCATCAACAACAGGATCGTTACAAGGTCAAACACTATATGCTGTTTTAAAATAAGTTTGCATTCATAAAAAGAGGTGACGTCTTAACCAACATCAAAAGTTTTATAACCAATAGTATGCTTCTACGAATAGAAGCAATTAACATAGTACGAGACCCAATGGTCATTACAAATTCATTGTTTCAAAAGTAACATAGTTTGTGAATGCAAGGTAAACATTTCATGCAGAGACATCTCTAACAAAATCAGCGGAAGTCTACACAGCAAGACTACTACAGCGGAAGCATCATACCTCTAAGCACCTGAGAAAACATGCTTAAAAATGTCAACACGAATGTTGGTGAGCTATAGTTTAAATGTAACAGTAATGTAAGGTAGGCCACGAGATTTCGTATTTCAAAACAGTATGAAAAGTATATGTTCAACCGTGGGCACTTGGTAACTAACTTAACGTAAATATCACCCCCTAAAAGTACACTTGGCGAGTGCGTAAGTTTACGAAGTATTAAACACCCGTTAAATGCTAGCACGACTAGCCCGAGTGGTCTATCCATATCTAAGATTCACGTTCACTGGTTCAAAAACCAATGACTAAACGTTACCGAGCTAAGGGGAAAGTTTATGCCGTTGTATAACCCACAAATATATAAAGTTTAAGTACTCGTGCCTAGTATGTAAAATGTAAAAAGTGCATGTATTCTCAGTCCCAAAATAGTTAAAGTAAAAAAGGGATGCTATAACTCACAGTGAAAAGTAGTAAAGTCGATACGAGATAAGTAAGCAAGTAGTTGGTCCGAAAGGTCCTCAACCTAAGTCAAAAGTTACTAAGTCAGTAAATCGTTCCCAAAGGTTTAAAAGTATGTAAATTAGGTCTTAAGTGTCATCATCATTCATCATAAGTCAAAAAGGGTAAAGTAAGTTTCAATCAAGAATAGAGATCGAAACAAAGGCTGACTTTGATCAACTGCTACGACCTCTATGTAAGTCTAAAAGACGCGTAATCAGTGGCTATGGCTCCGTATGTGAGTCCCCTAGTTGCTAAAAAATTTCCAGAACCAAACTCGTCTTCGTTTGACCTCGGCGACGGTTTAAGTGCGAGTAGGTCAGAAATTTCAGCACAACGTTACAAAGGTGTAGTGACTTTCGAAAGGCTATAAATCCTAAACCGTAAATCGGATTAAGACGAGTCTTAAACGAAAAGTCATCTACTCGAACCGAACTATCTGTAAATTAAATTTTCCAGTAGCCCAGGAGCCTGATCAGATCCAGAAAACAGTAAGCAAAGTGCTCTGGTGGGTTCTTGGTGCTTGATGCTCATCACGGTTCTCATCCTTGATGCTTATAGCTTCAAGTGTACAACTCGTTGATGTGTTTGCATCATCTTAACCAAGTTTTGACCATCATGACACCAATGTATGTCTAAGATAAATAGCACAACTCATTTAAGGTTTGTAAGAAGGTTGATGAACCAAAGTTACATCAAGATCTTAGATCCGACACATACATGAGTTCTAATAGTAATATTAAGCTATAAACTTGAATGTAAACCAAATAAACAAGATCTTAAGTTGTAGAACTTAGATCTTAGTTAGATCTTAAAGATCCTAGATTAAAAAGTCTAGATCTAGTGTTCTTAAGTTTAATCCCAAGTTATAGAACTTGGATCTTCACTTTAATAAAACCATAAGTTATGAAACTTAGATTTTAATCTTGTAGAATGTATATAAGCTTATAAGCTTTTGTTTTAAACAAAATTGGAAGACCATAAGCTATAGAAACTTAGATCCAACATAAGTGTATAAAGTTATAACTAGAAAGTTTAACTTCCATGTTCTTGAACTTACAAAGTTTTAACTTTAGTTTCAAAAAGAATGAGATCAAGTTTAACTAGTAATACTTGACCAAAATAATAGAATCACGAATTAAAGTACATACAAAAGGAAGAAATAAACTAAAGCTACAAGTAACAAGTTCATGTTTGTTTCATACTTAAGGAGATTTAAGTCAAAGCTTGGATCTTAAGACAATAAACCTCAAGTTTTCAAAACATGAACACAAGTAAGATCTTAAAGCTTATGAACTTTAGATCTTTATAACATTTCAAGTGTAGAACCATAAGCTAACAAGCTTAGATCCTTGTTCTTGATTCCTCATCAAACAAAGGATGGAAGAAGCAAGATTACATGAAGATACAAACTAGAAAGCTTGATCTTTAACAACAAACAACAAACTAGTGTGATGATGATGCTACTAGTCGACTTTCAAAGGAAGAAAGAAGAAAGAAAAAAAAATATATTACTTACAATTTAGAGAGAAAAGTCTAGAGTAAGAAGTAGTGTAAGAAGGTATGTGAAAAATGAAGTTCAAACTAGCATATAAGTAACAAAAAAAGAAAAATGGAACTCATCTCCCCATGACCCAAGGCCGACGGTTTTGGCTCCAAAAATGGGGTAGTCAACTTGATCTTTCATGTGTGGGAAGATGGTGTTTGCTAGGAAAGTGTATAAGGTTAATGCATGGGAAGATGGCGCATGCATGCTTGAAACATTCTTGTCTCCTACACCTTAATTAATCTTGTTTAATCTTAATGAATCACTAGCATAAAAATGGGCTCACTAATTAGTCCATTAAGTAGTGTAGGGTGGGCCTTAATTAGTCCATTAAGTAGTGTAGGGTGGGCCTTGATAGTCCAAGTCCAATAATAAAAGCCCATGTATAAGTATGCAACAAATTTGTAAAAAGCCTAAGTAATTAACTACTTACATTAGTTAATTAGGAATAATTAATAATAATTAATTGTGAACGTAAATAATATTCGAAATATTATTCGTGAAAAGCACGTGTCGAAAAGACGAGTCAGGACAATGGAAAGTCAATTACGGTGACAAGGAAAATGTACAAGAATACATTTACTACAACGCAAGTATTAATAATAAATATTAATAATATAAGTTGGAAAATCCAGGGTCGTTACATGTATAAACTTTAAAGCATATTGTACAACCTTCGTATAATAATTGTATTTTGATTTTTTTTAAAAAATTCTAAAATCATTTGTTATTACTAATAATTAGACTTTTTTTTTGCTGTTGGTCCCTCCATTATACACCAAAAAGCTAACAGCATCCCTCCGATTTTTTATTTTTTTTTCTAACAACATCCTTCCATCATCCTATTTAAGTATGTTAAGTTCATCCGTCTAAATTTTGTTAAAATGGTCCGTTAACTCTTGTGCATTGCATGTGAGGTAAAATAGTCTTTTTAGCCTCCATGTCTAATTCCTTTTCTCTTTTAATTATTATTGATTTCCATATCTTTTTTATTTAATGATGAGTAGATCTTGAACATCTCAAATCTCATTTTAAGGATGTTAAGAAACTTGCAATCACATTTCATCAATACCACCAGTAGCGGAGCCACTTGAGAACCACTGGGTGCAGTTGACAACATTAAGAATTAAAGTGTAGTGTTAATATTATGGGATTTTCAGTTGTTACAAAATTATTTTGTCATTTTGACACAACTCATCTAACCCATTCTCAAGTAATGACCCAATAACACATTAATTTTATGAATAGTTATCAGGTCTGTTCACTATCAATGACCCAATAACATAGTTAATTATAACGAGAATTTCATTTTCTATTATCAGTAAACTTAAATACCTAATTTAGACGACTACAACGTAAAAGGACTCGTATATTTGTATCTCCATCCACGGCCATTTCAAGATTATAATTTAATGGAGTCCCGAATTTTTTTCAATACTAATTATATTTGAATCTTATTTTAGTGGAAGCTTATTTTCAAAAAACTACAAATTCTAAAAATGTATAGAGTCTGAGTAGTTAAATTTAGTAATGTCCCAAACAATATAAAAGAAAAAATATAAATTTAAAAAATATACTAGTAGTGTCCTATACAATTTAAATAGTATTTTTCACTAGAAAAATTCAAACTAGTGATTCTCGTGACTCCACGGACTTCTTACATTCGCCGATGTCTCCATCTATGTATAGACTATAGTATCATATATTCGTGCCTACCACTAACTTTTATTAATAAAAAGTAAAATAATACTTCATTATTAATAACTTATACTAATATTTGATTATTTTGTAAGATTCTAATAGTAATTTTTTAAGATAGATTGTTTTATACATGTCTCAGCATTTACTATCTAGGGTGATGATTCGATGTACATAAGTTTGTAATTGTAACCAAGTAACCAACACTTCAAAAGAACTTGGTTTTTCCTTATATTTGTATCAAGTCATAAAAAAAGGAAAATGATAAACGTAGTCCTAAGGGCTACACTTAAGCATACCAAAAATAATTTTATTTTATTTTTATAACTCAACCATGCCATGAATAATATTAATACCAAATTTATATAAGGAAAGTCGATATTAAAAAAAGAATATTTATACTTTGTAATTAATTAAATAAAATTTATAAAATTATTTATGATAAGCTTAAACGTAGCTCTAAAGGTTACATTTATCAAAATCCAAAAAAAAAATTAGTTACTCGTATATTTTAGTATATTACTTTATTTCAACATTAAGTCGAAATTACTGCCAATATGATACTTATTTAATTAATCCAATATTCCATAAACATCCCAACTAGTAGTATCACTTTGGTCAATTGTCATTCTGACCCAATTTCTACAAACAACTTCACCATTTTCCCACATCAAAAACATCCAAAGTTTTGGCATAATTATCCAAAAAGTACAAAGAAACTTCAAGCCAAAGGACCATCCATATAAAATTCACCCAAATCCCAAAATTCATATAATTCTTTTTACAGTTTGACCACAAAAAGTCCAACATATACATCAGCTTTTCATTATTATATACTCCGTATTTATTACTCATCCAATTAATGCAGACCCTTGCTCATCAACAATAAAAATATCACAAGTATCAAAATATACAAGGCCTCCCATGATCAGGTTAGCAATGACGACGTATAATAAATCATTGACAATAATAAAAACAACAATTCCAAAATCATAAAATTATAAAGTTCGACTCCTCTGGCCGCATTTAAAGGCTAGTGGAGAAGCCGACCAGCGACTAAGTTATAAAACCAGCACGAGATATGTTTCATAACAAAGCCAAATATTGGACAAATAGAAAATTGTCCTACCATAGTCCCATACTTGATTTGATTTAATATAACTTTGTACTAGACAAGATATTTTCCAATTAGCATAGAATCGATTAGAAACATGGAAAATACATTACAAGTAGATATATCATCAGTGATTATAATTCCTAATAAAGATTAGACAAGTTTTTAAACATATCTTTTGGTATATATTGAAACACTCATACTTTTTTTATTACCAGTAGGTTTCACCTCTGCTGAAACATTTAGAATACCATTAACATCTACGTTAAAGCAAACGGCGACATCTACTTCACGCGAAGGGGCTGCCGGAATTCCATCTATACAAAATGAACCAAGGAAGATGTTTTCTTTAGTTTCAGTGCTCTCTCCCTGATATACATTAACTTCCACATTTTCTTGGTTGTCATATTCTGTACCAAATACAAGCTCCTTAACAGTAGGTATAGGTGTGTTTTTAGGGATCATAACACGCATATCATTTAGACGTGAGGCAAACTTATTCTTCACACTAATCTTGATGCCAAGAGATAAAGGGGTCACATCTAACATAATCAACTCTTGCACCTTTTTGTTCCAAATACCACTTAATTTTGCAGCCAACACTGCAGCACCATAAGCGACAGCTTCATCCGCATTAATGCTCTTGCAAAGAGGCTTTCCGTCAAAGAACTCTGTTAGCATCTGTTGTACCTTTGGGATCCGAGTTGAGCCCCCAACAATTACCACGTCGTCAACGTCATTCTTGTGCATATTCCCATCTCTCAAACACTTTTCAACATGCTCAAGGCACTTCACGAAGAAATGGGCATTTAGCTCTTCAAATTTTGCCCGCGTAATTTTCATGGAAAAATCAATTCCATCATAAAAGGAATCAATTTCGATTGTTGTTCGAGTTGTTGACGATAGATCCCTTTTTGCTCTTTCACATGCAATTTTCAACCTCATCCTTGCTTTTGCATTCTTACCCATGTCCTTATTTTCTTTCTTCTCAAATTCTTTGACACAATGATTCACCATCACCTCATCAAAATCTTCACCACCCAAACGAGTGTCACCACCCACCGCTTTGACAGTAATCTTACCAGCCTCGCTGATATTGAGAAGGGATACATCAAATGTTCCTCCACCCAAATCAAATATGAGTACATTTTTCACATCGGGACTATCTATTTCACCGTTGTTATCTAAACCGTAGGCAATTGCTGCCGATGTAGGTTCATTAATCAAGCGCATGACATTAAGGCCAGCCAATGCACCAGCATCCATTGTTGCTTGTCGTTGTTGGTCACTAAAATATGCAGGAACCGTTATCACCGCGTCCGTAACTTTTGTTCCAAGATACGCTTCGGCAGCTTCTTTCAGATTTTTTAAAATCTTGGACGATATTTCTTCTGGTGAATATTTATTATAACCTATCGACTCGTGTTCAAATACAATCATTGGTTTCTCCCCGAACCCTTCAATTACCTTAAAAGGCAGCGACTTAATGTCCATCTGCACTCTACTGTCATTGAATCTGCTTCCCATTAAACGTTTAACATCTGACAATTATAAAATAATGAACTATCAATCAAAATATGGGATGTATATGAACAATTATAAAATAATGAACTATCAATCAAAATATGGGATGTATATGAAATTAAGTGTGATACTAGGGTCTAGGGTTCTATATCTTACTAATAGTAAAGTAAAGAGGATATAATATATAGTTGATCAAACCAAAATAAACTTACCAAAAATTGTGTTTTTAGGATTTCTGGCAATTTGATTTTTTGCAGCCTCGCCCACCAAGAAGTCGGGGCGATCCCATGCAATACACGAAGGTGTAATCTTGTTACCTTGTTCATTAGGAATTATCTCAACACGATTGTGCTTACTAAACCACGCGGCTACACATGAATATGTTGTTCCAAGATCAATACCGATTGCAGTTCCTCCAACTCTTTTAGACATCTTCACTGAACATAAAAAAAAAAAAAAAATCAATTAAAAAGCGTAATAAATCTTTGTAAACCTGGACAGAACTTGCAGTATCGAACCTTTTTTGTTGGAGTATTAAATAAACCTAACCGAATAGAGGTGACGATGATGTATTTTTATAGGTTCATGACCGAAACATCTGGTGAGGATTAATATGATGATCGTAATCCTAGGCAGGGCCGGCCCGGAGGGGTATTATTTATTGGTCACAAAAATTACCATGCCCAACTGGCCAAGACTTTTAAAAATGTAGATAAGTTAAGCCCAAATGACTAAATTTAGTTTTTGTTCTTTATTTATCATGGCACAAGTTATTAATTTATAGTGTATTCTTGTTTGATTCCTCTCCAATGTGGGATAAAACACATTAACTTATCACTTATCAAGTGGACAACAGATAAAGAGAAGCTGTGGCAGAGCATTGAAGATCAATATCAAGGAGTATAAATTATGTTGTATCTGTATAGTTGGTGTGTTTCATTTATTGAATAAAGTAACATTAATAATCTTTAAAATATCTTTAAGGATTGATATATTTGTCGTTTTTTTAATTAGCTATATTATTCATTAGGGTCTAAGAGCCCTTTTTTTTCGTTTCGTCCAGGGCACTCAAATTTTCGGGATCGGCCCTGATCCTAGGTTTAATATGATCGTGATTTTAGGATAACTCTTTCTTTTACGTATTTAATTTAATACCATAGAGTATAAACCCCTACAATTTATCTTATTTAATTTAATCTATTGTAAAGGTGCTACTAGTTTTTATATAGGGTTTTTTTTTTTTTTTTTTTTTTTTTTTTTGAAGTAATTCATTCACTACCTATATTTAACGGGACACCACCAAATGTGTTTTACAGGATTATACAGTATAATACTATAAATCATGTTTGATGGTATATGGCCAAAATGAATCATCACTCTCATCACCCTTTTTATTCACCTCTATAAAGCACTCAAATCATGATGTCATTATTATTTTATATTTATTATAATTAAAAGATACAAAATAAAAATAAAAAATATTTAGTGTCAAAACCATTTTTAGATAAGATATGTATACTTTTTGTAATAAATAAAGGATCATGCTAAACGTATTCGTTACGGATATGTTTAAATATTTATTACAAAGTGATAAATTTTCATATTATAACTTACTCTTCATGCTTAAATTCAGGAGGTCAGTTTATTTATAGAAATATATAGCTGTATAATAGGTTTAGAGCTCGTGTGTTGCACGGTTGCTCAAAAAGCGTTAAAATTATTAGTTACATATAGATACAGTTTGTAGTTTATGAACAATATGTTAAACAAATAATCAACTCTAAGTCTTAAACATTTAACAACATAATATCATAACGTTTTGAGCCCAAATCAACATCCGTCTTTAGGTTGTCAACAGATCTATTATGGTTTTGCGCAACCCATTATCAGCTCTAACAGAGTGCATGAATGTCGTCTTTTTGCATTATATGTAACACATGAAAAATCACACTATTACTTGATAGTGACAGAGCTTAGAATTACAATCTCAATTATTAACGATAGCTTTGCGAATAACAATCTAGGTCACAGTTAAATCATATTAATTGAAGTCATGGTATCAGGTCAAAAGAGTGATTTGTGATCACTTTTAACATAAGGCCAACCCATTTTATTAAGTCTTGAATGCAAGTAACCTTGAGTTTATCAAAACTCTGCCTTGAATGTAGCTAACATTTAGTTCATGTGTAAACCTGAACAATGGAATAATACAAGTTAGATGGAAATAAGAATGTACGTATTCCCTGATATCATGTGTAACGTGAATCGAATTTCGGCATCGGTATTTTAGGGTTAGATTGGGGTGAGAGAGAACTCTTTTTAGGGAAGAGATAATTTTTTTTTTTAAAAGTAATGGGGTATACACGTTTGCATATTCCCTGATATCTTTTGTTTATTAAATCTATTTTCTGTTCTCGATATTTTTATTAATTATTTTTTTTAAAATTTAATTATAGATTAATAATTATAATAATCTGAAATTATGAGGATTTTTCATTTGAAAATTCCACGTGTCATTAAGCCCTGTTAAAACGCATGTAATGCCATGTATGTTGAATTTAACTCTAGATACTATTTAAATGACCCGTAAATTCACGGGTTTGATTAGAAAACATTGTGACTTGAGGTATATGGTTCATAATCCGATCATTAACATACTCACTTCTAAAAGTGGGGATTAAAAACCAAGTTGGCATATTAAATCCAAACAAAACCAAGTCCTTAACGTGTATAGAAATCATTTACCAAGTCCTTAACGTGTATAGAAATCATTTATTAACATACTCTCTTCTAAAAGTGGGAATCGAAAACCAAGTTGGTATATTAAATTCAAACAAAACCAAGTACTTAACATTGCATAGAAATTGTATACATATAAGTGTTAGAATGCATCAATTAACATAAGTCAACAAAAGTCAAATAACCATTTTTGGTTATTTGACTTCTTGGGATCAGATTAAATAACCATTTTTGGTTATTTGACTTCTTGGGATCAGATTCTACTTCATCATTTCCCTTTTTTGGTTAGTCACAAGAGGTCAACAAGCTACCAAGGACCTTCTGATCAAAGCCTGCTCTTTTCCTCAAATGTAATGAGGGTTCCAAAAGCATAATTGGAGCCCACCCAAAATAGAAAATAGCTGTTAACTGTTTTGTGTATATAACTCTTGACAGAATGTAAACAAGAAAACAATTCAGATTGTAACCATTATTCATAATCAATACAAATCGATCATATTCTTATCAATTCTAACATGGTATCACGAGCTTAAGGTTTGCAGATCCGAAATCAAAGCAACCGATTTATGGCTCAATCATTTACCAAAAATAAAGCTACCATGTCCAAAATTGACGGTAGCTCAAACAAAGCTGCCATGTCAAATTTGGACGGCAGCTCAAAACAAAATGGAAAAACTTACCTAGATGTTCTCTGTCACAAATCAACCACCGCAACTGCCATTGCCAAAACAGAAACCATCATCGAAAAACACAATCAACCACCACAACCGCCGAGCTGTATTTACTGTGGTATGTCACAACACACTGTAATCCAATGTTTTAAGCTCATCGGTTATCCCAAATGGTGGAACAAACAGAAAAACGGCAGAGTGGTGATGACGGTAAAGGCGGTGACCGGCGGCAACCATACGGCTACCTGCAACGGCACCACAAGAGGTAAAACTTTACCTTTAAATTCTTGTTCCTGGCAAAAACCGACCAAATGGGTGAAATGGGTGTGGAAAAAACCCTTAGACCCGAATGTTGTCCCAAGTTTAAAGCTTTATTCACAAAAACCGGTAGCAAAGAGAGAGTCAAATGACTTTAATCTCAGATCACAAATTCCGGTCAAAAGAATAAAACCTTCAAACCCTCGATTGCAACAATCGATCAAATTGAAAAGGGAAAACCCTATTCGATTGCAAGAACAATAAATCGTTGCAATAAATCGCTTCTGGTGTCTTCAAGATGAAGAAGTAGGGTTAAAGCCTAAATTGAAAACTTCTGATCCACAAAGTAAAATCTTAGCCGATGGGATCGAGATAGGTGGGATGAACTGTAAAGTTAAATCTTTTTCCCAAGAAAAACCCTTTTCCCAAGCTATAAGCAACCAGGAGCCAAATAAATGGCCAAATGACCTTTCAAGGGAGTCAAAAGTTTTTAAAGAGTCAAATAAATGGCCACACGAATATATTAAAAATAAAGGGTCAAAAGATATTTCTTATAGATCATCAGTATGTGAAGACTCAAAAGTATGTTATGATGGATCAAATAATGACCCAACTAAAATTACCAAGTCTAGTGGACCAAAAAATGACCCAACTAAAATGACTAATTTTGAAAATAGTAACAGTAATAATAGCCCAAGTATGATTGAATCCACTTACTCTACATCTCATTTTAAGAAGTTTTTAAATACACAAAGTAAACCTTCTTATGGAAAATGTAATGGTGTCACAAATAACGTAAAAAATAACGAGTGGATTTTTGATTGTGGAGCTACTCACACCATGACTTTTGAAAAATCGGATTTTTATGCTCAATCAAAACCTCGGGTTAGTAAAATTCAAACGGCCAATGGAGGAGTTGTACAAGTGGAAGGGGGTGGAAAAATTGAAATTACTCCGACTATGAACTTATCTAATTGTTTATATATTCCAACCCTGTCTCATAAACTTTTGTCTATTAGTCACGTTACAAAAGAGTTAAATTGTTCCGTATTATTACACCCCACTTTCTGTATCCTTCAAGATATCAGGACTGGGGTGATTATTGGGCGTGGTACCGAACGGGGTGGGTTGTACTATGTGAACGAAGTAACCCAACATGGTACCGTGATGCTTGCTCACAGAACACCTACGAGGGAAGCTTGGTTATGGCATAGGAGGTTGGGTCATCCATCTGCCGGATACCTACACACTTTATTTCCAAGTCTTTTTCCATCAAATGTTACGTTAAATTGTGAAACGTGTATTTTGGCTAAAAGCCACCGAAGTACTTTTAAACTAAGTAATACGAGAAAAGATGTTCCTTTTGCTTTAATCCATTCGGATGTTTGGGGTCCTGCACCTGTCATTGGGGGAAAAATTTTTCGATATTTTGTCCTATTAATTGACGATCATACCCGAATGACTTGGATTTATTTTCTAACCCACAAATCAGAAGTTTTTGAGAAATTTTCTCACTTTTATAAAATGGTACAAACCCAATTTAATAAAAACATACAAATGTTAAGATCCGATAATGGGGGTGAGTTTGTAAACTCATCAATGAAATCTTTTTGCGACAATAATGGGATTATTCATCAAACCTCGTGTTGAGCAAAATGGCGTAGCCGAACGTAAGAATCGACTACTTTTAGAAATGACAAGAGCTTTATTAATTGAATCCAAGGCTCCGAAAAGTTTTTGGCCCGAAGCCCTGGCTTCCGCTACCTATCTTATCAACCGTTTACCTACTAAGGTTTTGGGCACAAAAACCCCTAAAGATACGCTTTCCCAAATGAGATTCAAGTACCGACGCAAATGAGATTCACTAATCTTCTCGTTATCATCAATCTCTGAAATTTCTGAACAAAGAGTTTTCACCCGTAAGAAATATTCAGAAACTAACATACCTTCTTGTCTTGAGATTGCTAACTCATTTTCCAAGAATTGCAACCGTGCGGTATTCTTCTTGGTAAAGAGTTTCTCAAGAGTATCCCAAACCTCCTTTGGCGAGTTAAGATCACGAACGTGTTCTATGAACTCTTTGCTAATTGATGTCCTCAACGCAAAGAGAGCCTTCCCACACTTAATCTTCCATTTTCTTCGTGACTCGCCTTGCTCAAGAGTTTCTACGGGAATTATAGCATCGCTTCCGGCCACAAGTTCCCATAGATCTTGACCTTGGAGATAAGCCTCCATACACATCTTCCAATACTTGTAGTTGTTGCCTACAAGTCTTTCCATACCATTGAACATACCTTCATTGTTTACATTTGAGACTTCCATTTTTGATTAGCAAGAAACTAGTTTACACTTTGAGTAATTGCACACAAAGTTTAACTTAGGACTAAACTTATAATCAAGTTTATAACCAAGCTCTTGATACCATAAAATAATTAATAACTTGCTAGAATAGAAGTTTAGTAAACAAAATATGAACAAAGAATGTACAAACTTGAAGTGTATTGTAAATGGTTTTCCTTATTTTCAAATGTTACATACTACCTCTTTAAATACAAGAGAAATATTAAATGCATAATAAATGCAAACCAACTATACCTAAGAAACATTAAATGCTAGATATAAAAGAGATATCCTACAATCTCTATATTAAATGCAAGATATCTATAATTTAGAAATATCCCATAAATCAAGGGATTATGTTGCACTAATTTTAACAACTTGTTGACGAAATGAAAAGGAAGAAGGAAGCGGATAGATGAAGAGAAAGAAAAAATACAGTGGAGAGAGAAAAATGCAATCTGATACAGTAAGATTTTATATTAATAGCAGTTGTCCTCTAGCGGTCAATATCAATCACATGCCAACAAGCTTTTCTTACGTGATTAATATTCAGAGCTTATGTGATTAATATGTGATTAATATAAAACACCAATCACATTGTTATGAAAAGCATGAATATTAGTTAACGAGTATATGATAAATGTCTCCACCAATACCTTTATTTTTCTTATTTGTTTATACCTAAGAGTATATTGTGTAAGTTTTAGCAAGTTTGTATAAATCAAAGTCATGCATATTGTAATTCAAAGTAATGTGACTCATCATCATTTTTATATTTATTTATTATATTTGTTTTTAATCCATAAGCTTTTTTAATATTTTGCCCAAAAACGTTTTATTATATTGTCTAAAAATTTTCATATTTTGTCTCCGAACCTAAAAGCCATTGACCCAAAATTTTATATTTTTGAAAAAAATCCTGCATATTTTGTCCCTAAATCTAAAAATTCGACCCAAAATGTTGTATTTTCATGGAAGCATGGAATAATTTTTTTTTACAATGAATGTAAACGTCTTTTTGGAAAAAAATCGCCCCCAGTGAGGTAATATCCTGGTTTCGCCACTAAGTGTAATGTGATAGAGTTTATCATAACGTTTCGAGAAAAGAAAGAAAAGAGAACATGCTATGTAAGGATTAAAAGTGAAATTATTTCACATAAAAAAGGATATTTATAGCTTTCTTCAAATACAAAGGATAAGAACTGCAATATCCTCTAAAGACAAAGGGCTAAGAACCAAATACATGTAACTAGTTAAACTCGAATGTACGTACTTCGACGGAACAGCCTACTCTAATTCCGACTTTTTCCCAAATTAAAAAAACCCCAAGTTTTTCATCGACTATCAAACCCATCTGATTAACGAATTGAATTTCCAGCAGCGGATCCAATTCAAGGTATAGTTGGTGAGAATTCAATTAATTTTTTGAAAGTTTATCTTTATTTGTTTCTACGATTTACTTGAGGTATGATTTTTGTTTTCTTTCAAGATCTGATTTTTTGAGATCTGGTTTATGTAGGATCAAATGAAAACCATGGTAAACACCAATAAAATTTTATATATCATGTTTTCCAAATTGGTACGTAATTGTAATCCTAATCAACACACGAAACTTGATAAAATTTCAAAAACTTAGGCATATTAATAAGCAATTTGATAGCAAGATCTTAATATATGAAAGAAGTCATAGAACTCAGATCAACAAATGGTTTTTGATCCAAACTAAAATCAAGATAAAGGAAAAGTTACAAAAAACATCAGTTATTAAACTCTCCTTCCACCATGTTCTTTCTTCATCCTATCATCATTTTATTCTAGACTTGAAACCAAAAAATCCTTGAGTAGGGCGGTTAACTTATGTTGTGTAAAATCGGGTGAACACCATTCCAAGAACAGAAATGGTAGCAACTGCACCGAGGAAGATAATGCCGCAGTTTATAAGCTGGTTTGGTATGCCTCTAAGTACACTCCCTGTGAAACAAAGTACGACGAGTGTCATGCTGCCTGCGAAGAAAGCTGACAACCAAATGAATGCAACATCGGACGTAAAGTGATATGTCAGTCCTGTGAATGTAACTAATAGTGACATGTAATTGATGAAGCCCGGCAACGCTTTGCCAATCCTTTTATGAAGAGATGCGGCGGCGTTGTCGACTCCTCCTCCGCCTGACTCATCTACCAAGCCGTGTTTGCCTCCTTTTGCCCCGCGGGCTACCTCATTCACCCGCCCCTCCGCCTAGCGGGTCACCTCATCTATACGTTTCTCCGCCTCGAAGGTCACTTCCTTAGCCCGAAGCTCCACCTGGCGAGTCACCTCTGCCGACCAACTGGTTATCATATCGTTAGCCCGATTTGTCATATGCTGTGCCACCTGGCGACTGACCTCTTCCACCAGACGGGTCACCTGACGGGTCATCATATCTTCAGCCCGAGTTGTCATATCCTGTGCCACCTGGCGAGTCACCTCTGCCGACCAACTGGTCATCATATCGGTAGCCCGATTTGTCATATGTTGTGCCACCTGGCGAGTGACCTCTTCCACCAGACGGTGACGGGTCATCATTTCTTCAGCCCGAGTTATCATATCCTGTGCCACCTGGCGAGTCACGTCTTCAGCCCCACGGGTCATCATGTCTTGAGCCCAAAGGGTCATCATCTCATCAGCCCAACGGGTCATCATCTCTTCAGCCCGATTTGTCACATCCTGTGCCCGGCGCTCCGCCTGGTGCGTTACCTCCTCCATCCAATTTGTTAGCTGATCCACTTGTGATTCACCTCTTCCAAACTCACGAGTGTTAAATCTGCAAACAAATCACCGTTATATTTCATTTTGATTTAATATTGTTTAATTTAATTTTAGTAAACAATTGCCAGTTGGTTACTAACCTTCGAGGAGAGATAGGTCGGTGGTTATCTGGAACATAAACTGGAAGGATGGATGTCTGTGACGAATATGGAGAATGTCTGAAAGAATAATCAATGTAGTAATAGTTAACTCATAGCTATCACCACGATTTTATTAATCCAATTTAAATAAGTTTAACAGATTAAGGATACTGTTTTTTTTTTTCTTCTTCATAAAATCATAATTATCATATTACAAAGTTAAAAAAATGAGTTATAGTTTACAATAATATGTCACGATTGATAATATTATAAAGTTATATTATTATATAAATATATTAAAACGTGTAAGTTTTTTGTGTTTAAAGTATAATCAGATGTATGAAATTTGCATTTATTTTATTTTATTTTAAAGTTATTATTATTATTCGACAATAACATATATATAACATATATATTATACGGAGTATATTTTTATTAAAAAATTAAAAGTCAATGTTAGTCAACATCCTAGTTATTCCCCAATGTTAGTCAACTCGGTAGTTTTTTCCGACTTGCCGAGAACTCCCAAAAATGTCCGCCCGAGTTCTAAGTTCTTCAATCTTGGATTTGAGAAAAGTATATGATAGTGTTTAACGTGAGTTGATGAGTTGATTTGTCACACGACTTAAGTTGACAGTAGAGAAGTATCGGTAACTGAGCAATGTAGAGTTCTAATCTCTATGGGCAATTCGATAGGTGTAATAAACAACGGAAAAGAAAACACCTACACCTTTTTTAAAGACGATCAAAAGTTCACTTTATGTTCTACTTTAGTTGAAATCCCACTATTAACAACCAAAAACTCGGCAAAGAAGATTATGGTGTCATTTTGCGGGCTGAATTTTATTATCAGTTAAAAATTTTGTTTGTGTTATTATTTTGTTCTTGAGATAATACGGAGTAATAAATAGTATTCTCGATTCACAATGTGATAGTGAATGAAATCATTCTGCTATTCTACTCCAGATGATATGAAGCCCCTTGTGTTGTTCTTAAACGAGCTACTTGTACAACGAGTAATGTGGCTTAATCTGGAACACAATGGAATCTATTTTTTGTGAAAATTGCAAATGATCTTAAAATAATATAAGGTCATTGCAGAGAGTTGATATGAACATGGAATTTGTCGTTTTTCTTCACATTCTTGGCGGTAAGAATGTTTTTAAGGAGAAAGAATTGTTACGTGTATAACTGAGCAACGCCATGCCAGGCACGTCAGCACGTGCAGCTGCTTAATTGTTCGATATATAAATAGCTAGCTAAGTTAGAGATTAGATTAGGTTTTCAAATTGATGTATGTAATTCGTAACTTCGCAATTCTGTTTATCACTTGAGTATATAGTCAACTCAATTCCATTACCCATTCAATAGTTTTTACATCGAGTTTGTTGTTATCTATTTGGTAGAGGCTTCAGTGGAGCATTGACTTCCTTTTAGGCAGCGTTGTAGAACTCGGCCAAGAACTCGGGAAGTTCTTGGTTTTAAATGGCTGCCGAGTTCTCAAGCCCAGACTCGGCCAAAAAATCGTCACTCAGTCAACGGCTAAAAAATCGGAAAAATGGTAAAATTGGAAAATCCTTTAAAAATCGAAAATCGGGAATAAACTCAGTCAATTGAGAGCTGCGTTTTTAATTTTATTTAACTTTTGACCTCTTGTACTTACCGAACTAACCCACTACTCTATTTAGCTATACATTTTTAACCCTCTATTTTAATTTATTTAATGTTATTTAAAATATATTATATACACTCTATACTATATATTTTAAATTTAATTATTTATTATTTATATTTATATTTTTAAAAGTCAATGTTAGTTAACATTCGAGTTCTCCCTTGAGTTGCCGAAACTCCTTCAATAGTCTCTCCCAATTTCTTCCCGAGAAGCGATTTCTTCAACCTTATTTTTAGGATAAATGAATGATTATCAACAAATCACATTTCCATAAATTACATTTGTGAGATTAAGTATTATTATTACTTATTATTATTATTATTATTATTATTATTATTATTATGTAAATTAATTGATTAATTGATATACATATATAAAAATGATTGAAGACATTGTGTTTTTTGGTTGTTATTCTAGTGATGCAGACTTGAATCTCCAATTGCAACATTCCTATTTTTGAGACCAATACATTATTGCTGCAAGAGAAACTCTCATCGAAATTCACTATGAATTTTTGGGGAGAGATATTATGAGATTTATGGACTAACAAACTCGTGGATTCTAATCATTCTCAGTTCGATGACCTATAAGGTACCTGATACTTATTCTTTTTATTTCATTTTTTGAAAAATATACATACACACACATAATTGAAGTCCTAGTTTTATCTTGAAATATATTTACTAATGTATACGAGGCGAATACGAACAACTCGGCTCGTTTGAATTCAACGAGGAGCTCTGCTCGTTTCAAGACTAATTCATCAAATTTTGACCTGTGCTTGTTTGATATTATACAAGCGCTTTTGTTCTCGGCGCTAATATGTATTTCTAGGATTTGATTTGTAGAAACACTAGGCAAGCATTGAACTCCACAAAACAAGAAATGAAATCGAATCACAAGCTAAATTGTATTGAAACCGAAATTGTCTATCAAGATTACAATGAGAAGAAATTGAAAGAGTATACACACACAACAAATCTCAAACAACAAATCACAAGCTAACTAACTACAATGCCTTAAAGCCTTAGTTATACTAAGACGATTGGAAGCTAAGTGATCATGTGCTTAGCACATGATTTAACCAAATAGATCGTAACAAAATTCTCCTCTCAAACAATGCTTGTCCTCAAGCATATAGAGCGTTTAAGTCCATTTGTGAAAAACGATGCAGTAAATTTTCCATCAGTTCCCAAGTAGCATCCTCTAGAGTACCACCCGTCCATTGAATCAAAACTTGCAAAGCCGTTTGATTGTGACATTTAACCAATTTGCGGTCAAGTATCTTGAAAGGTTCAATAACGATCAACCCTTATATGGACACTTCTGGCAGTGAACCCATGGTTTAAAAAAACGGTCAAGGCGTACTCCTTGAGGCGCGCCTCAGTACGTTTTTGGAAAATCTCTTTTTGAAACGTACGCCTCGATGGTCTTTAAAAAAACGTACGCCTCATATGCCGAAGCGGTTCGTTTTTTTGATGAGGCGTTTATATTGATGAGGCGTGCGCCTCATTGTGTTTTGCAATGGTGTCCTCCTGCAGTTTTGCTAAACCATAAGCATCTTCCGAAGTTTTGGGTTTAAACATTCTCACTGCAAGCTCAATCTCCTTCTGCAATCCCTCTAAGAACAAGCTAATTGCTTGTTTGATACTCAACTCCACCTTGTTGAGCAAAGCTTCAAACTCTTCATAATAAGTTTGGACCGATCGAGTTTGCCTGAGATTCTTCAATTCAGATAGTGGATCTTCCACAATAGTGCCAAACCTCTTCAAGATAGCTGCTTCATAAACTGCCCATTCAACTTCTTCACCATGACTTTTGATGAATTGTTGATGCCAGGTCAATGCTTTTTTGTGCAGATGAATTGATACTACACGAATCTTCTCTTCATCTTCCATTTGATCTACTGAAAAGAATTGATTGCACCTATAGATCCATTCTCTTACATCTTCACCATGAAATCTTGGAAACTCAACTTTAGTCAACCTAGTCAACTGTGTTCCAGCTCTACGGCCTGCACCTTCACCTCCATTCTTGAGTTGCTGGATTTCATCTGTAAACCACTGATGTTGAATCAACATAGTGTCAATTCGTTGATTTAATTGCTCCATAGCTAATCTCATATATTCCGACATGACCTCATCACCGGCGTTCGTAGATCTTGTCGCCGCTTCCATTTTTGCTTAAATTGACCTTCAAATTGCTTCGAAATTGCCAGGAAAGCGCTCTGATACCACTTGTTATGACCTTAATTTGTTCAATCTGGATCTTAACAATCGAAATCAAACAACACACAATCAATCTGGAAACTAGGGTTAAGAACTAGCTTCGAAATCAAATTGAGATTAATATTCACAATTGGTTACAATTGAGTTTGTTACAGAAATGAGAAAGAGTTCAATTACAAATTGATAACTGGAAAACTGAATTACACTTGCTATCTAACTACTATTTAACAAGAGTTTGGCAATTTGTAATTGAACTCTTTCTCATTTTTGTAACAAACTCAATTGTAAATATGCCTACTTCAGGGGTAAAACTGCCATTTTTGTAGTAGTGGATAGGTTGAGTAAATATGCCCACTTCATGGCATTGACTCATCCATTCACAGCTGCTAGTGTAGCTAATTGTTTCTTGGAAAATGTCTATAAGCTACATGGCATGCCAAGGGTTATTGTTAGTGATAGAGATAAGGTTTTCTTTAGCCATTTCTGGAAAGAGTTGTTTAAATTGTCACAAGTATCATTGCACATGTCCACATCATATCACCCTCAGTCTGATGGTCAAACTGAGGTGGTTAATAAAGGGTTAGAATGTTATTTGAGGTGTATGACTTGTGATAAACCTAAAGATTTGACTGAGTGGTTATCTTTGGCTGAATTTTGGTATAATACTACATTCCATACTTCAATTAATACCACACCTTATGAAGTGGTATATGGTCAACCACCTCCTGTACCCATTGTGTATACTAAGGGTGATAGTAGAGTAGCAGCTGTTGACAGGACTTTGACAGCTAGGGAGGAGACAATTACAATGTTAAAATACCATTTAAAGAGGGCTCAGGACAGGATGAAGGTATTTGCAGACAGGAAGAGGTCTGACAGGGTGTTTAATGTGGGTGATTGGGTTTTGGTCAAACTGCAGCCTTATAGGCAAACTACTTTGAGGCAGGGTAAATATCACAAGTTAGTACCTAAGTATTATGACCCATTTGAGGTGATTCAAAAGGTGGATGAAGTGGCATATAAACCGCAGTTACCAGCTACATCACAGGTTCATCCTGTCTTCCATGTTTCACAATTGAAGAGTTGCAGGTCTGCTATGGCACATGTGATGGGTACATTGCCCAAATTTAATGGTGAAGGACTTATAGCTCAGGTGCCAGTTAAAATCTTAGAGAGAGTTAATGAAGGTTCACAATAAACCAGTGGTGTATGCTTTAATTCAATGGCAAGGTGGGTCTGTGGATGATGCTACTTGGGAGGTGTTAGAAGATATCATGTTACGATTTCCAGAGTTCATGTGTTAATTTGTTGAATCTTGAGGACAAGATTCATTTTGAGGAAGGATTGTCATGGTCACGTGTACAACACGTGCCATCTGTATGTATAAGAGTCACGTGCACAGCACGTGCAGTCTATTGTTCATCAGCTCAAACAGGCTAACAGCTTTTCCCGCCAAACTCTTGTTGTTAAATAGTAGTTAGATAGCAAGTGTAATTCAGTTTTCCAGTTATCAATTTGTAATTGAACTCTCTCTCATTTCTGTAACAAACTCAATTGTAACCAATTGTGAATATTGATCTCAATTTGATTCGAAGCTAGTTCTTGAACCCTAGTTTCCAGATTGATTGTGTGTTGTTTGATTTCGATTGTTAAGATCCAGATTGAATAAATTAAGGTCATAACAGAAAATGGAAGATCAGGATGAGCGGAATAGATAGATCTATACTTACCGGGTTAAAACGTCGAAGAAGTTGCAGTGGAGATGAAGAAGAACGTACAGATAAGCCATTGAAGAGATGATAGATAAAAGAAGAAAATAATAGATGGAAGAGATGAAAACCTCCCTCATGAAAATAAAAGACGAACGTACAGAGTAGCGGTTGAGTTATTTTAAGGTTTTATTCCCATTTTATTGTCACTCAACTTACATAAAACCTCCCTTAAATTTTTATTGTCATACATTTTAACCCCTCAAGTTTAATTTGCATTTCAACCTCATTATTAAATATTAAACAAATACAACTTAACCCTTCCACTTATAACTAATATTTTATTTATATAAATTAGAACATTTATTTATATTTATATATAGTATAATGAACTTATAATTTTTTATGTATTTTTTTAACTCCACCTCGAACGTACGCTTCGGTTCGCCTCGAGGCGTACGCCTTGCCTCACAAAGGGGAAACGCCTCGAGGCGCGTTTCCGTTTTTTTAAACCTTGAGTGAACCCCCATTATAGGTGTATCCAATCCTCGAATTGAACGTGTTTAGAATCATACGATCTTTGGCACGTTTCAAATGAAACTTCAACATTGATGACGCTTTTTTTCGAGACAGTTTGGGATTTCCCAGGTGGGACTTAACCAACCACGCGTTCATCTCTCGTAGTTGCATAACCCGCCTTCAACTACTGCCCTGGAGGAAACCCGGACCAATTCGAGGGCATAGCCAGTAAAACCCTCCCTCCTCGCTGCCCTCACACTAAGCGAAAGGCGACCTTGGTGGATACTTCAGGTCAGAGATAACATTGAGTGCAATGTTGCAGCTCAGCGGAGTCGAACTCCTAACCTCTCGCTAAGAGAGGCAGGCCACTACTAGCTGAGCTCAACTCAATGTTACAATGATGACGCTTACTCCCGAGCAGAGAGCGATCCACGACATCAACGTTACTATCACCTATAACTTACATGATCAGTATGGAAGGTTTCTGGACCTTAAAGGACCTCAAACGGAGTGCCATTGATAGTCGTTTGACGATTGGTATTATACCAGTATTCATATTCTTCCAATGGTAACTACATTGTCCAATTTTTAGGTCTTTCACCCGTCATGCAACACAAATAACATTTTAAGCCCTTGTTTACTATTTCAGTTTGACCATCAATTTGTGGGTGATGTGCCGTTGACTGTTGTAAAGTGACCTTCAGAAGTTTGAAGAAGAGATCTTTCTAGTAGATCTTGTCACGCTCACTCACAACAACAAACAAAAATGAGGGTGATAACAATGTTCATAGAAATGTTTTTCCACTTGTCTGGAATAGGTTTAAGGTTCAGATAGAAATGTTTGTCCACTCTTTCCTTAAAAATACTCGTGGAATTTATTCCGATAAGTCGGGTTATCCCTTGGGAGGTTTTACCTACCATATTCAGGATCCAGGTCCGATACGCCTGCCCATCGGGATGGTTTAAGGTTCGGATCTCTGTAATATGGTTCGGGTTTCCGCCTGAAAGCGTGCGTGTGCGTGGCAAATGAGAGTATTTGATGGGGACGTGTGTGCGTGACAAGTGAGAGTATTCATTGAAATGTGAGGTTGTTCGTTCATGTCATCTTCATGGCAATTAGGGACAACCGTTGGTGAGTCGTCCTCGTATGTAATATGTTGTTCATCGCTGAATTTATGAACAAGTAACTCAAGTAACTAAAAAGTTAAAAATTGTAGAATCTTCTTTTGTATATTAGAAATTTCAGCTTTTAAGGGCGCAATTAACAAGAGTGTGGTTAGAAGAAGCAATCATATTCTCAAGATACTCGACGCGTCCCTGCAGTTGAAAACTTTTAGATTCACAAGTCGTCAAAGGATTCTTTAGCTTGAACTTGCGGGCATAGCCTAACGGTTCTCCCATGTCCTTTGAGTCATGGGATAGGGAGAGGTCATGGGTTCGATCCTTAGGGATGACATGATTTTCTTTAAACCAATTGAATACCAATAATGGTGGTGTATATTGACCCTATAAGTAGGTTTTATCGGATTCGTCCACGGACCTCTACCCGGAACACTGCCCGAATGGATGTGTTCCCGGGTACCGTCGATCGGGTTCGGATTTCCGCCTGAACGTGTGTGTTACGTGCAAATGATGAGGGTCGTTGAAATAAATGATCTACTGATGCCGAAAAATCGCCGTTCAAAAAAAAAAGTATTCTTTAGCTTTCTTTCACAAGCTCATAGCCCTTTCCAACCTAACTTAAAGATCTTTCACTTTAGCCTCAGAATTCACCAAGTTCTTCTTCATTTCCGCATTCAAAATAAGCTCATCAATTTTCGAGCTATGCTCGTTTGATGTTATACAAGCTCACGCTTCTTGTTCAGGCTCGGCGCCTCGTCTTGAGTTAAGCTTTTAGCGAGTTAAATTCAACTAGATTGCGAGTAGCTTTACTCATTTACACACACACACACACGTAGTTTTAGGCGTTTAAGTTACTGAGCATGGTTGTAAAAGTCGTGATCAATCCAGATTAGAAACTAAAGTTTCTTAATACCTTTAACTTTTGCATATAAAGACAAAAAGATATGGAAAAAGTAAGGGGTAAAACTGTAGAGTACAGAATAAGTACAATGTAATGATTAGATTAATTAAACTGTGTTTTTGTCTGAGGACTATTAACATGGGACGGAGGTAGTATGATTCTAAAACAGATTAATTAAAAGTTTAATCCTTTATTTTTCACAACCAAGCATTTAACTCCTAACACGTTCTCTCATTTTCTATGAATCATATAGTGTTAGTCGGTCAATGTCGATCAAAAGTCGGTGGAATATCGATCAAATTTGTTCAAAGTTGGACTAACACCCTCTTAATCTCCGATTTAAAAAAGGACCCGCCTAACACTATATGATTCATGGAAAATCAAATGGAGAAAATTACTATATAGATTCACCAAAGTTAAAAAGTAGGAGACAGAAAATCAAATGGAGTTATAAAATGGCTAGAAGAGAAAATTACTCACGTAATGGATTGTAGATAGTGATTGCATGCGGTGATGACTAGGTCAATATGGGTAGGAGACCTTCCTCTTTGTTCGATAGTCTGTAACGGACCTTTCACTTGTCTGCAAATTTATAAAACATGAGTTACATTCACCAAAGTTAATACACCATAATATAAGAAGCAAGTAGTTAAACATGTACTTAGCAAAATTCAATACCATAAATATATATCACTAGAAAGCAATTTGATACACTTAGAACCAACTAGTATAATGGTGATATAAATCGAGGTTCAGAAAATCGCTTCTCGGGGAAGTACTCAATCAGGGTTTTTTTGAGGGAGTAATCGATTAAGGGGAGTGCAAAGTTGTTTTCTTTAGCTTTACCTCTTTGAAAATCTTCTTTCTATAAATAGTCGGTTAAGGAGGGTGGTGATGGAGCTGGAGTGGCGAATTAATCGCCAGTAGATAATAGGCAGATTCATTCGACTTGCCCAGGGGCTTAGATCAAAACAATCCAATTACAATCATGCAACTATTAGGGCTATATATATGTGATGTTTGATATCCACTCCCACTTATCAAACACTGTTCACATTACATACCTCATCATCAATAGACTTTTGATCCAGATGTTTGATATCCACTCCCACTTATCAAACACTCTGTTACACATTACTTACCTTATCAATAGACTTTTGATTCAGATGTGTTTCCCAAGCAGCACAAATATACACTTTTTGTCTCCTTGATAAAAGATTGTAATCCATGTTGTTTGTCAACATTATCCATTCCTCTTATGTTTCAAGCCACACTCTTGAACTCCATTAATACACTAAGGACATAGCAGGCCTACCCAGTACCCACCCATCACAACAGTACATATGGTTCATGCCTTGCATTTCATTTTTCCCTAAATCTCAATGTACAACTTACATATCTCCATATATAGCTTATATCCAGCTTTAGTGGTCTCTCTCACATCTATTTCATCATTGTCACATTCGTTGTTTCTGGCTATTATACTTTTCTATTGCAATTGAAAGTACTCTACCATATCATAAGACCAAGACTTAGTAACTATGCTTTTATATCTGCTTACTATCATCCTTTTATCCCCCATTGGATTCTTACTTCATTGTCATTCTTAGTCAACACAACAAACTTATTAGCATTTCATTGTCATCCTTTTATGTATTCTTTTGGTTAAGCTTGTTGTAATCCCAACTCCTCAATGGTTCTTGGCGTTACCTTTTTTATTTTTAAAAAAAACTAGTATTTCGTTCATTATAACCACCTAAACATGATATAGAGCATATATATACACCTACAGTACAACACATGGACTATTAACCATGCACTAACCACCCAAACATAATACATAGAATATATATATATACCTCTACAGTACATCTCAGAATGAACTATTAATCATGCATATGACTAACTAAAAAGTTAATAGACAACTTATAAAGCAGTATAAGGTGCATAACATGCGAACTTAGCAGGCTGCACAGTTTGTAACCCTGACTGCACTTCCCCTCCATTATAAACAAACACACGATCCAGGATCAATTAGCCACTTATGCCAGTACCTTTGTGATATTCTATGTGTTGTTTACTGTACGAGTATTCAGATATTATTTGGTTTTTCAGGGTCTAATACAAGTTGTGAACCTCTGTGTTCATAGTGCTGCACACATAATTGTAGCTCTATTCTTATCTTTAGATATATTGATTTAAGGAGTCTCGGTATCAGTTTTTAATTCGAGACATTTTCAGTTTTGGTACCGATCGGTTCGGTTCCGGATCAATACCGATAAAACTGATTTGGATACCGATTTTAGGAACAATAGTCATTACTAGGACAGAGATAATCATTTATGACCTAACAACTAGCCTAACTGACTTACAATCACCACACTAACTACATTGGCTCCTCATTTAACTGCAAATAGGCTATGCCAGTACCTTTGTGATATTCTATGTGTTGTTTACTGTATGAGTATCCATATATTTTTTGGTTTCTTAGGGTCTAATACAAGTTGTGAACCTCTGTGTTCATGTGTTGCACACATAATTGTAGCTCTATTCTTATCTTTAGATATATTGATTTAAGGAGTTTCGGTATCATTTTTAATTCGAGACTTCTTCAGTTTTGGTACCGATCGGTTTGGTTCCGGATCAATACCGATAAAACTGATTTGGATACCCATTTTAGGAACAATAGTCATTACTAGGACAGAGATAATCATTTATCACCTAACAACTAGCCTAACTGACTTACTATCACCACACTAACTAACATTGGCTCCTCATTTAAATGCAAATAGGCTATGCCAGTACCTTTGTGATATTCTATGTGTTTACTGTACGAGTATCCAGATATTATTTGGTTTTTCAGGGTCTAATACAAGTTGTGAACCTCTGTGTTCATAGTTCTGCACACATAATTGTAGCTCTATTCTTATCTTTAGATATATTGATTTAAGGAGCCTCGGTATCGGTTTTTAATTCGAGACTTTTTCAGTTTTGGTACCGATCGGTTCGGTTCCGGATCAATACCGATAAAACTGATTTGGATACCGATTTTAGGAACAATAGTCATTACTAGGACAGAGATAATCATTTATCACCTAACAACTAGCCTAACTGACTTACTATCACCACACTAACTAACATTGGCTCCTCATTTAACTGCAAATAGGCTATGCCAGTACCTTTGTGATATTCTATGTGCTGTTTACTGTACGAGTATCCAGATATTATTTGGTTTTTCAGGGTCTAATACAAGTTGTGAACCTCTGTGTTCATAGTGCTGCACACATAATTGTAGCTCTATTCTTATCTTTAGATATATTGATTTAAGGAGTTTCGGTATCGTTTTTTAATTCGAGACTTCTTCAGTTTTGGTACCGATCGGTTCGGTTCCGGATCATTACCGATAAAACTGATTTGGATACCGATTTTAGGAACAATAATCATTACTAGGACATAGACAATCATTCATCACCTAACAACTAGCCTACATGACTTACAATCACCACACTAACATTAATTACTCATTTAAAAGGTTAACCATTGTTGATCCATCCTAAATGACCTATAAGACCTGCTCTCCCCTTCAAAACACCATTTCTGTCAAATATACATGTATTTTCTTTAAACAAACTGCAAATAGGCTACCAAAATAGGATGGAAACATGCAGATTTGTTAATTTTTAGTTACAATACTAACTGATACGTATATACATATATTATCTAACAGTGGAAGCAAAGCCATATCACATAAAATCACTCGAATACTGTTTTGATGATAATATAATAACTTGAATAGTGTATTGCAGAATGTACTTACTTATCTAGTTCATCCTCCATTTTTGATCTTCAGTAATGGTTGACTGGTTTCACTGTAAAGAGAACACGAACCTTAATGAGCAGGTTAAATTGACCTAAACTTATAAATGCTTAAATTGAAGTAATAAATACCTAAATTGAATTAATTGCTGGTGTATGATAATACTCGGTAGATCTTCAAGCAGCTTCTCTATTGAATTTAATTTTGAAAAGTTTGGTGATTAATCGATGTTATATAAGGGGAGGGAGGGTTTTTTGTGATGAGATTTTGAAAGGATGATTACATGCTTAGAGTGATGAAGTAGTGTTTATATCTATATATCTATATGTATCTATATATCTAATATGTATCAATATATATCTATATGTATCTAACAGAGTTTGTTACTCATGCTGAACGGAATGATACGAAGCTAAAGTTTTACCAATGTTGACCTCGTAAATTTTGTAATACATCACTAGTAGAAAGGGGTATTTTGTCATTTTGCTTTTATAAAACTTAATTCAAATATTTTCTGTGGTCCCCACTCCCTCGACTGACATATTGACGACGTGATCCAGGTCTTTTATTAAGTAAACCCAAAAGAATTTCAATGTGCCCAAAATGAATAAGGGCACAATTAAATTCAGTTATTTATTCGCTTAGTGATATTTGTTTTATCTGTTATACCTTAAAAATCTTAAATCCGAGAGTTATTAGTTTATTATCATATTATAAATAAAAAATTACGTTTCCTCATATAAATTCTACATATAATGTCTACACATTAGGTATTTTCTTTAACGGGAGTTAGAATTTACTGACGGAGGTCCGAACACGATGTCGAAATTTACCCACCCGATCATTTTCTTAGTCGAACTATTACAGTACCCTCATCGGGAGGAAACTCTCACGATAATCCATAGAGACGTGTGGTAGAGCCCCTTGGGTGAGGTTCGAACGCAAGATGTACGAAACCCCCGAGGCCCTTGAAATGGGCGGGGTAACAAGGAAATTTTGTAGCGAGTGAGATTCGAACCCTGACATCCCATATGAGAAGTCATGTCACCACCACTATAACTTTATCTATTGTACTTAAAATCTGTTCAATTTTATTTCGTATAAATTTACTACTTCGTCCGTCCCATATTAATGGTCCATTATATCATTTTGGGATGTCCCAAATTAGTCCAAAGTCCCACTTTCATAAATAGAAAAAAATATGAAGCTTAAGTTCTATTATGAGTTTATGACCTTAATATAAGTGGATATGATTAAAGGAGAAAGAAAAGTTGAGAGTAAAACTGGAAAGTAAACAAAAAGTATAGTACTTTTATGATATTTTCTTAAATTGTGTGTTTTTTGTCTTTAGACTATTAATATGGGACGGAGGGAGTATTACTTTTTCGTTTTAAATTTATTATATATTATTATCTTACATACTAAAACGTACTCCAAAGGGCATCATTTTAGTTTTGGAAGATGTCATTTTTGAGTCCATATTCACACTCTTCTTGTTTTCGTCAGGTGATTTTTTTCCCTTTTATCAAATTTATCGATATGTGCGTTTTTATTTTTGTCAATTCATTGTAGTATTTATTTATCGTATGTATTATTTTGTCTGTATATATACACACCCAAATTATATATATACTAGTTTTATGCGTCTGTTCGTTGGACGGAAGTTGTATAAATATGTTGTCGCAAATGTTGAATATATAACAATAGTCGGATTTATAACAATAGTCACATAAACATCAATGCACGAAGCATATTGAAATGGATATCTACTTTGATCGTGAAAAAGTAGCACTCAGAGAAGTTCGGGTATTACATGTACCGTTATGTTTTCAAATCGCAGATATTTTTACCAAAGGCTTGCTACTGTCTTGTTCGATGATTTTAGGGACAATCTCAGCGTACGGCCTCCTCCCGTTGCAACCGTGGAGATGTATTAGATAAGGAAACGTATCTGAATTAGTATAGGATACAAATTGTATTTAGAATAGATTTTATATTGTCTTAGGAAAGTTGTTACACATCTCTATAAATATGGATTAATGGAATGGAATAGAGGAAGACATTGATTCTCAAAATCTATCATGACCCCTCATGATCACGCTCTTAGTAATATTAGTTGTATATGGGTCATGGTCATGTAAAGGTCTTGGTATGTGTAAGATGGCCCATATGTGCATACATTTGGTACAAGTATGAATGATGGTCAAGTTTATGAAATGGTTGTATATGGCTACATGGGTCTAACTTTGAAGGAAGTCAGAATGTAAGGTATGGATATGTTCATATATTGCCGGTATTGGTTTGGAGCACATGATAAACAGCACATTTTGATGTCTTATAAATGTGTTTTGGAACATGGTTCAAGTCGGGTCAAGGTCACCAATAGTCAAAAGCAGAGCTGAACAAGAATGTCCCACATCTCAAGAATGCGCCGCATTCTATGTGTGGCATTTTGAGCCGAATGTATAGACCCAATGCGCTTATGCGCCTCAATGTGAGAATGCTCTACATAGGAATGTACTGCATTCTCTACAACAAAGTCAAAGAATATCGAGAATGCTCTAGATAGGAATGCACCACATTCTCTACAACAAAGTCAAAGAAAATCAACGATCGGCTAGTCTCAACAAAGTTTTTGCCGACTTGCAACTTTTACAACCTTGTTTCAAGTCGGGTCATGGTCATGTAATAGGTCTTGGTATGTGTAAGATGGCCCATATGTGCATACATTATACCTATATTAAATGGTATAGTGGAAATGAATAGTCCTATTCATTTTCCCACTTTCAACAAACTTAACCCCTTAACTTTTAATTAAAATGCAAATCGAACCCCCCACTTTATACGTTTATTTTTCTTCAAATTTCACAAGCTTAACCCCCCACCTTTTATTAAAATACAAATCGAACCCCCACTTTACTAACTTTTTTTTTTTTTACTAATATTCAATTTTCACAAACTTAACCCCCTAACTTTTATTAAAATACAAATCGAACCCCCACTTTATACGTAAAGTTTTTTCAAATTTCACAAACTTAACCCACTAACTTTTATTAAAATACAAATCGAACCCCCACTTTACTAACTTTTTCTTTTTAAAATAAAACCCGAACGCTAAAAGAAGCAACTTTCACAAAAGGAACAACCCTTCAATGTTATGTCGAAAAAAATTCTTTTTTACAAAATAGATCAAGACTTTTTTTTAACTCGCATTCAAAACGGAGCCCCCGGCGCGAAGCGAGGGCTCCACAACTAGTTTGGTACAAGTATGAATGATGGTCAAGTTTATGAAATGGTTGTATATGGCTACATGGGTCTAACTTTGAAGGAAGTCAGAATGTAAGGTATGGATATGTTCATATATTGCCGGTATTGGTTTGGAGCACATGATAAACAGCACATTTTGATGTCTTATAAATGTGTTTTGGAACATGGTTCAAGTCGGGTCAAGGTCACCAATAGTCAAAAGCAGAGCTGAACAAGAATGTCCCACATCTCAAGAATGCGCCGCATTCTATGTGTGGCATTTTGAGCCGAATGTATAGACCCAATGCGCTTATGCGCCTCAATGTGAGAATGCTCTACATAGGAATGTACTGCATTCTCTACAACAAAGTCAAAGAATATCGAGAATGCTCTAGATAGGAATGCACCACATTCTCTACAACAAAGTCAAAGAAAATCAACGATCGGCTAGTCTCAACAAAGTTTTTGCCGACTTGCAACTTTTACAACCTTGTTTCCATGCATATATGAGAATATTATTTACGTTCTAATGTTTCATTGAATTTAGGGCAAATTACATAGAAAGGTTAATAAAAGTCATTTTTTTCTTTTATTATTAAAACAATAATTTAAATTTTATTATATCCTTTCCTCTATATATTGTCTAATTGAAAAATGGTTGGCATGTGACATTTTTATTCATTATGAGTTGTATATTCCACATGTCAACATTTGTTGCCATGTCACCTTCCGGTCACCAACTCTGCCACGTCATCTTCAAATTTCCGATGATTTTTTCTGCCAAATTAACTCACTAATTTTTTTTTTTTTTTTTTTTTTGGAAGGAATTAACGTAGATCTAAAAATAAATCTCACAAAAATAACAACAAAAAGTTTGCACCTTGAATGTGATATCGTCTTTACCATATATATTCTTAAATTGTATATAAACGTGTTACGAATTAATAATAACTTTGGCACCTTTAATTGAAAAGTTGTCGTTTCTATATACGATTTAAGATCTTAAAATGTTCTTCATTGGTTTGGGATTTGTTTTTTATCAGTCGAAAATGTTGCTTGACCTGACAACATTATTTTTGATTTCTTCACTTTGATTTTCTCTGGCGGTCTAAAGCTCCAGGTCCGTCCGTTTAAAGCTCATGTCTGCTAACAGATCTGACGATGATTCTGACACCTTCGGGTAAAGATTCCGACACCGATGATGATTCCCACACCGACGGGTGAAGATCTGACAAGAACTACAAAGACGGTGACGATGATTCTGTCATCAGATTTGATGAAATTTCCGACACCGAAGGGTGAAGATTCTGACGAAAAGGTTGGTGATTTTAACTGGAGCGAAGTCTTGAAATTGAGTTTCGTTGATTAACTCTTAATCTCACTACGATTTTGTTTGTAATTTATGATAATATGATTTTTTCACTTTCGTTGGAGTTGAATTTGAATATGATAAGTTTGGAGTTTTAATCTGCAAACACAATTGATTGAAGGGTGTTCTTATCCTCACCTTCTATTCTTGTTCCATTTGATTGATTGTTTTTTTTAATATGACATGGAAATTAGTTTGACGGATTGAAGGGTGATATTAGTTTTTTTAATTTATTATTATTTGTACTATGTGAATATTAAGATGACATGGAAACTAGAAAATAATGACATGGAAAAACTTCTTGAATTTATTGGAATATTTTATATATTGATTTCTGCAATTCTATTTTTATTTTGGAATAATGACTCGAATAACTTTAAGGATTATGATTTGTGAAGACTTGAGATATTGACATATTGTATTTTGTTTTATTTCTCGTATTGATTTTGTGGGTTCTTGATAGAGCTGGAATTGAAGAAGAAAGGTTAGCTGGAGCAGCTATTGGGCCAACTAATATAGTGAGTCCAATAACAGAAGAGTCCATGACACGATCAGGCCCAAAAGAAATAGGAAGACTTCTAAATGGGCTAAAGATTACCAGTGGAACTAGCTGGATGTTTTGAGCACGTGTGTATTAGTTTGTTACATCATTGAGTTTGTTAGTTTGTTAGAAAGTGGTTAGTCAAGTGTATATAGACATGAATGTAACCATGTACAATTCATTCAACAATTATCAATAATATTCTGTTTTCTCTCTATTCTTCTAAGGAGATTGACTATCTCGAATTTAGTCGTATCATTTTGGTGCTTTCATTGTTCTTGAGCTTCAAGATCAACAATGGCGGAATCTTCATCAACTCAACAAGATGTGGTTGAGAGGATGACCGAACGTTTTATTCAAGCTCTGCAACCATTGCAGACCGCTTTACTTTCACTTGCATCACAAAATCCTGTTGTACCACAACACACAAATGCAGATCAAACTCAAGTTTTTCACCCTGCATTTCCGGCAAAGAAGTTTACAATGGAGTTTCCACGATTTAGTGATGGAGATCCATCCGAATGGTTGTACAAGGCTGAGAAATTTTTTCTTGTGCACAATATTTCAGAAGCTCAAAAGCTGATCTATGCTTCAATGCATTTAGATGGAATGGCTAGTAGCTGGTTCCAGTGGTTGGAGGTTACAAATCAAATTAACACCTGGTCTGATTTTGTGATCGCCTTAAAGGTACATTTTGGTCCTTCATCTTATGAAGATCCAATTGAATTGTTAACAAGATTAGTTCAGAAGGGCACAGTTCATGAATATCAATTAGAATTCCAAAAGTTATGCTGCAAAACAAAAGATTTATCAGATAAAGTACTTAAAAGTTGTTTCATAGCTGGGTTGAAACATGACATCAGGAGAGAAGTTAAAGCAAAAAGTCCATTTTCTTTAAGTCAGGCGATTGGATTAGCCAAGATGTATGAATCCAAAAATCAAGATAGAATTTTTGCTAATCAATGGCAATCAAGACAACAAGGATTATTACCTGCACCAGCAGTCTTCAAATCACATAATAACATGGGTGTTAGGGTTGGAAACCCTAGCTTCACAAAAGTTACTAAGCATTTATCTGCTGCTGAAAGGGCAAGAAAGGATGCCAAAGGTGAATGCTATAATTGTGATGAGAAATGGAGTAGAAACCACAAATGTCAGGTCAAATCAACTTTGCATTTGATGGAATGTGAAGATGATGATCAAGTTGAGGAAGAACTTGATCAAGAAGCTTGTTATATGTAGGAGAGTGAACCTGTAATTCAAGAAAATTCAGAAGAACAACCAGCCATTAGTCTACATGCCTTGTTAGGTCAAGCAAACCCAAGAGCATTAAGAATGGAAGGTGTAATTGGTGATAGAAGAATTCAGTTGATGATTGACAGTGGAAGTAGTCACAATTTTATACAAGAAAGAATGGTCAAGTATTTGGACTTACCATTGCAACAGTCTGATCAATTTCAAGTAATGGTTGGAAATGGTCAACATCTCAAATGCTTGGGAAAATGTAAAAAGGTGATGGTGACTATTCAAGATTATACTTTTGAAACAGATTTCTATGTGATTGATTTGCATGGAGCTGATGCTATTTTGGGCATTACTTGGATGGAAAATTTGGGTGATGTGACTACCAATTACAAAAGCAAAACCATGAGCTTTATGGTTGAGGGCAGAACAGTCATTCTACAGGGTATCCAAAGTAACACTATTGAAGTAGTTTCTGGGAAACAGTTCAAAAGGATAATAAGGACAGATACTGCATTCAATTGTTTTATGCTGTGGATTCAAGAACGTACCTCAGGAATGGAATTTAATGAACATTGCCTGGAAGAAGATGTCATTAAGGAGTCCATGCCATTACCAGCTGATGTAAGCCCTGCTATTGCTAGTGTATTGCAATATTTTTCAGATGTTTTTGCTGAACCAAAGAGCTTGCCACCCAAAAGATTCTTGAATCACAGAATTAATTTGGTACCTGGTTCACAGCCAATAAATGTCAAACCCTATAGATATCCCCATTTTCAGAAGGATGAAATAGAAAAACAAGTAGAACAAATGCTTCATTCTGGTGTGATTCAACCAAGTACTAGCTGTTTTAGTTCACCTGTATTATTAGTCAAGAAGAAAGATGGGCCATGGCGGTTTTGCATTGACTACAGAGCACTAAATGCAGTCACAATTAAGGACAGATTTCCTATTCCTACAATTGATGAGTTACTTGATGAATTACATGGTGCTTCTTATTTTACAAAGTTTGATTTAAGGGCAGGCTATCATCAGATTAGAATGCAAGAAGAAGATATTCATAAGACAGCTTTTAGAACACATTCAGGGCATTATGAATTCAAAGTGATGCCTTTTGGATTGACTAATGCTCCTTCAACATTTCAAGCTGCAATGAATACTATCTTCACGGGTTTGTTAAGGAAATGTGTTATAGTGTTCTTTGATGATATCTTGATTTATAGTAAAACTTTGGAAGATCATGTGGAGCATCTCAAATTGGTATTACAGATTTTGAGGCCTCATCAATTTTTTGTGAAAGCAAGTAAATGCAGCTATGCAGTCTCTCAAATTGAGTATTTGGGACATGTGATTAATGTGAATGGAGTGACTCCAGATTTGTCTAAGATTCAAGCTATGGTAGAGTGGCCCACTCCTACGAATGCCAAGCAGCTAAAAGGGTTTTTAGGACTCACTGGGTACTATAGAAAGTTCATTAAAGGCTATGCAGCTATAGCATCACCTATGACTAATTTGTTGAAGAAAGATGCTTTTGTATGGAGTGCAGAGGCAGAAAAATCATTTTCATTTCAAGCATTAAAAGACAAAATGGTAACAGCACCAGTATTATCTCTTCCTAATTTTAAGTTACCTTTTCAAGTGGAGACAGATGCTAGTGGGGTAGCTGTGGGTGCTATGCTATTACAAGATAAACATCCAATTGCATACTTTAGCAAAAAGTTGAGTTTGAGACTACAGAGTGCATCAACTTATATTAGAGAGTTATATGCAATCACTACAGCAGTTGCCAAATGGAGACAATACTTGTTAGGAGGCAAATTCACAATCTACACTGATCACAAAAGTCTAAAGAATCTAATGGAACAAACAATTCAAACACCAGAGCAACAACATTATCTCACCAAATTATTAGGGTATCAGTATGAAATTTTGTACAAACCTGGTGCTTCCAATGTTACAGCTGATGCATTATCTAGGCTACCTCAACAAGAAGCTTCTTTTCTAGCTTTATCTGCAGTCAAATTCAGTCTGATTGAGGATTTGAAGAGTATTATTTCACAAGATGCAAAATCTCAACAACTAATGTCTGACATTCATCAACAGCCTGAAAAGAAAGTAGGTTGGCATGTTAAAGAAGGGTTGATATACTACAAGTACAGACTGTATATTCCCGAGTTTAAAGATTTGAGGTTGACCTTGTTGGAAGAGTTTCATGCAACACCTGTGGGAGGGCATGCTGGGATACAAAGAAGTTATCTAAGGTTGGCAGCAAATTTTTATTGGTCTGGCATGAAGAAGGATATGGAGACTTTTGTACAACATTGCTTAATCTGTCAACAGGTTAAAACTCTTAATGTGGCACCATATGGCTTACTGCAACCATTACATATTCCAGAAAAGGTGTGGGAAGATCTTAGCATGGATTTTATCATTGGTTTACCTAATTCATATGGGTCAACAGTGATTTGTGTAGTAGTAGACAGGTTGTCTAAAGGGGTACACTTTGGCAGATTGAATACTAACTATAATGCCCCTTCAGTGGCTACCTTGTTCTTTGAAATGGTGTGTAAACATCATGGCATGCCTAAATCTGTGGTTTCAGACAGAGACAAGGTGTTTGTGAGCAAATTTTGGACTGAATTATGCAGGATACACCAAACCAAATTGAAGTTATCTTCCTCCTACCATCCTCAAACAGATGGGCAGACTGAAGTGATCAACAGGTGCCTGGAGCAGTACCTGAGGTGTTTTGTAGCAGAGTGTCCTAAACAATGGTCTAAATTTTTGGCTTTAGCTGAGCTACATTACAACACAGCAACTCATGCTGCTACTGGAATAAGCCCCTTTGAAGCTATGTATGGTAGAAAGCCACCAGTAATGTCAGACTATTTGAATGAGTCCACCAATGTGGAGGCTTTACATAACACATTGCAAGAAAGGCACGTTCAAATCAAAAACCTAAGAGAGGCATTACATCAGGCAAATGCTAAAATGAAGATTATAGCTGACAGAAATCGCACAGAATTGGAATTCCAAATTGGGGATTTGGTATGGGTGAAATTACATCCATACAGACAATTATCGGTGGTGAAAAGGCTTAATCAAAAATTGAGTAAAAGGTATTTTGGACCTTATAAGGTGGAGAGTAAAATTAGTTCAGTTGCTTACAAATTGGCATTACCAGCGCATTCCCGCATTCATCCAGTATTCCATGTTTCTTTGTTGAAGAAATTCAGAGGAGATGAAAGCGTTTCGTGTTATCCATTACCGGAATCGGACAATTACATAGGTCCGGTGCTTTTGCCCCAACATGTGCTAGATAACAGAGAAATTTTAAGGGATGGAGTGTTGGTATCTCAAGTGTTAGTGAAATGGGAATTATTACCGAATGAAGAGGCGACTTGGATTGATGAAGATGAGTTTACTCGTTTGAATGCTGAGTTGAACCATGAGGACATGGTTTTTGAAAAAGAACGAGGCAATGATAGAGCTGGAATTGAAGAAGAAAGGTCAGCTGGAGCAGCTATTGGGCCAACTAATATAGTGAGTCCAATAACAGAAGAGTCCATGACGATCAGGCCCAAAAGAAATAGGAAGACTTCTAAATGGGCTAAAGATTACCAGTGGAACTAGCTGGATGTTTTGAGCACGTGTGTATTAGTTTGTTACATCATTGAGTTTGTTAGTTTGTTAGAAAGTGGTTAGTCAAGTGTATATAGACGTGAATGTAACCATGTACAATTCATTCAACAATTATCAAGAATATTCTGTTTTCTCTCTATTCTTCTAAGGAGATTGACTATCTCGAATTTAGTCGTATCAGTTCTCTAAAATAGGATAAGATATGATTAAGTAGAAGGTTATGATGATCTTTATTGTCATGCATGAAGTCATATGCTTATTAAAGTTTAACAAACGTTAGAGACAAAATATATGTTAAAGTGCGAATCGAGTCAAACAAAAGTCAAAGGTGCTGCTGCAAAAGTCGAGATCGCGAGTTTCAGACTCGCTAATGGAGACTCTGCTCGAGGTGTGGTTCGCGATCGCGAAACAGATGGAAGTAGAAGACTCGCGATCGCGAGTTTAGTGCTGGGCTGTCAGAAGTTTCTAGATTAAGGAAACTTGTGCCCAAAGTTGTTTCCTTGTTTGTTTTTGCCCATAAAAGGACCCTATTGTAACCTGTAAAAATGTGCATGAAAATTTTAGTGAAAAGTTTCTGGTTTGCGCATGTGGAGTAAACCTTTCTCTGCGTTGTGGAGTTGTGATATAACCACGTTAAATCCTGTGTCGTTTGTTATGCTTTTATTTATCATTCTTGCTTTAGCTATTTCGTTTATCGCTCGTGGGTATAGTGATTGGTTAAATCACCTTTCCTGTTGGGTCCAATAATTCCCAACAATATATCGGGTAGGAAGATACTTGGTGTAATTGACTAGAACAATATATTTATCACTATCACACCTCCTATTACTATAGTTGGCTTTAAGCAATATTTTATCCGTCTGGTTTCCACGATGACAATTGAAGGACATGCAACATAAAGATGATGATTATGAGTGTTTGAGCTTGTAGCGTGATTTTAGTACTGTTTTTGGTATATTGATCGGTTAAGTCCATTTAAGATTCAAGTGGAGTTTGTCTATGAAACTATCAAGCTGACTAAGCATGTTATGTAAGAATTATAAAGGTTAGTGCTATAGAAGGAACTAGTTTTCGAACCCTCGCTTCTCGGCGGGGTTCGATTTTTAATGTATTTTATTGTGTTTAGTTACGGAGCCTGCGAGTGAAAAATCAACATATATAAAAAGTACCCTAAATATTTAGCGTTTTTTTAAAAGTGTCCGTTTTGCGTATAGTTAGTGACATTGTGTTCATAAAATTATTTCGAGTTTAAGGATGGTGTCGGAAAAATTGAACTCGTTGCGAGCGAGAAGATATAGCCTGTTGAATATGTGAGTGGAGTTTATTTAAGATATTTTATGAAAATTTTGATTTGACGCTTTAACCCCTGTGTTGGGGCCGATTTTAATTTTTGAACAAAGTGTGGGGGGTCTTTTGTGGTGTTACTTGAAAGAAAGAAGGGGAAAAAGGTGAAAAGACGAAATACCCCTCGTACTATTCATAAGTTTTGTCTAATAGTTAATATTGTAATTGTAATGTAATGTAATGTAATTATTATTGAGAATATTGAGTACAATACATAGGACGTACAACAAGAGTCTACATAAGATAATGACGAACTATACAAGCGATATACATGAGATATGTTGGTGGGATTTGCTTTCGTGTAAGAGTAATACTACCTCCGTCCCTATTTTATTGTCCAATATTCTATTCTGAGATGTCCCAAATTAAATGTTCACTTCCATAAATAGAAAAGAATAAGAAGATTAATTAAGTTCTATTAATCTCGTGGATATGATTAAAGTAGAAAGAAAAGGTAAGGGCAAATTGGAAAGAAGACAGAAAAGTACAATACTTTTATGACATTTTCTTAAACTGTGTGTTTTTGTCTGGTGACAATAAATATCACGGAGGGAGGAATAAACAATGACCGGATATATCCCGCCCAAAAGTAACTATTCGACCCTTATTGTCGGAGTTTCACGAATATCACTTTGGGATAAGACAGAGATTATGTTCTTGTTTTTGGCATAAATGAAGAACCCGTTCGCTAAAGAGTGTATGGTATTTTTCGTTGTGTGTTTCTCATGAAAATGATTTCTCGTTATATAGGCACCCAAATAGATGAAAGAGTTAATGAGAATCAATAGGCCAATTAAAGACTCACAAACATCCTTCGTCATTGTTGAAAGCAGTTACAAGACTATTTCTTAATAGTTATTAAAGGTTTATAAGACCAATAACAAAATAATACCAAAGATAAAGGTAAGATCAAAGAACACAAATGGATTGATAATGTCCATAATCTTTCTGGTATGTTTGACACCTCAAGTGAGATTAATCATGTTGTTGGTGAAGCTTCTAATCTAAACAGTTACAATACTAAAGTTCAATTTGGAGGTAAAAAGCTCACATTTAAAGAAGAGATGGCTAATTTTGGAGTGTTGATGCAAAATATGGCCGACGACGATACTCCAACCAAAAATTCAATACCTTGAGGATTGCCTCATGGAATACCCGTGTTGGACAACCAGTTAAGAGAACAATCTGTGGTTCACGGAGGTTTTCATCACTCAAACAATTGGAAATTCAGGTTATCCCACAAGACTGTGTTTTGCAAGTAACGGGGCTGATTTCATCGAGATGGTTTCTAGTTAGTTAACTAGTCAATTCAATCTATCTCTCTATTTTCTTTACCTGGAATTTGATCAATTGTACCGCCTCATCCTTCCCGTTCCCATCTATTCAATCGCCGTTGTTTTTTTCAGTTCTGGCTCTTGTGTATCTTCATCGATTGGTGTGGATGATTCATCGTGGGTTCAATTGAAGTTTGTTTTTCCTTCAATCCTTCAATCTTCTGTAACGATGTTAGAAGTATCGTACCTCAATTCAATTGGGGAAGATGATTCAATTCAACGTTCTGTGTTTCAAGTTAGATGAATATCAATTGGTTTTCTTCATTTTGGGCCGCAATTCTGGGCTCCTGAGCCCAGTTTCAATGCTGGGTTTCAATAAGTTGCTCATTCGGTTTTTTGGGCTTCTAAGCCCAGTAAAGGGGTTGGGCCTCACTTTGGGTGTTTGTTTATGCCTTGGAACGAGAAGCTCGGTTAAGGTCGGACTTAGTGTTTCATTTAGGCGTCTTTCCCTATGTATTTTCAATTATTGTCATTTCCTATGGGCTTACAAGCCTCTTGCAATGTAATATGGTGTATTTTCTTCATCGTTCCGATGAGGTTTTATAAATATATTATTTTTTCGCCGAAAAAAGAAACCAATAACGTTAAACTTATCTTAAATATTATTAATCCACAATGTAGGTTACGAGATTAAGTTAATAGTCATTAAATCATTAGACGGTTACAAGACCAATCTTAATATAATTAAACTTATCTTAATGACACTAACCCACAATGTAGGTTACAAGATAAAATTAATAGTCATCAAACCATAAGATGGTTACAAGAATAAGTTTAATGTCATTAGTGGTTGCAAGTTTATCCTTAATGTCATTAGAGGATACAAGACTGGTCTTTAAATACATTTAAACCACAAGTGGTTACAAAGACTATACTTAATGTCACTAAACGTATGATCTGTAAATACAGCCCTACTTACATCAGGCCAGTTCTTCAAACTTACGATCTCTAAATACTACTAAAGGTGGTAATTTGTATCTGTGGAAGATGTGTTTCAGGAAACAACCATGTATAACACTAAATATATATTTTGGGGTTAAATCTTTGAATTCAGCAAGTTACTGGTTGTCTGTATGTTGTGACATGCTTAATCTCATATTGTTATGCAACTTAATTATAATTCTTTTTGTGATCTACATTATTGATTTGCTTCTGTTTAGTAAATATGAGACACATCTTATATGCAGGTATCAGGTGGGCTTGTGGGAATAAAAGATGGTTTATGCTGACAAAACCTCATTGCTCTTTTTTCCAACTCAATCCTGTAAGTAAACTGATTCTTAGACTCGGGCTATGTATATGGTAGAATTTTTTTGGTATAGAATATATATGTATACTCTTATGTGATGTAAGATTATAGGTCTTTGGTTTGTTGAAATTTCGAGTGCAACACGCAATGTGATTTAAAATGCAGACCATGGCTATCTGAATAGTTTTGTTTTGTGGGGTGGTTGGTATCTATGTGTTCAGATGTCAGTCTTCTTCCTATCAATTGTTTTTGTACTCACGAATGGTAAGAGTTCAACACAGCTAATTTCCAATATAATGATGTTTACATAACTGGCCGTGATAATACGGTTGTAAGTAATACAATGATATTGTTGCTTTTCGGAAAAAAAAGTAATACAATGATATTCCAATAGTTTTAATAAAATGCCACAAGAGCTGTTTTATATGTTTTCCTTTTGTATTCAAAAGGTTTATTCTGGCGGAGAAACCCTGACTCAGTGTGACTATGTCACCCATACCGCCCACCCCGCAAGGGCTAAGTAAGCCGTGTAAGACACTTTTTTTTTTTTTTTTTGAATTTGAATGTTTTCCTTTTGAATTTGTTTGGTTCATTACCTGTTTGACAGCTTAGAGAAAAAATATAATCCAAATCAATCGTTCATATAAGTCAAAGTTCAACATATTATTTTGTAGTGAGCTACAGACCTCCCTTACATGTTGGTTGATGTCTAAATACAAGAACAAGTGCATATCATTTTCTGTATTCTAACATGATGTGGCTTACAGGGAAATTGATGTAACAGATGATGTTAATATCATATACATCCAAAAATTTATGATGATCAATTTGTATAATTGACTTTTAATTTGGATTATATGAAACTGGGCATGGCCAGGCTTTAACTCATCTACAATTATCCTTAAAAACTACCCCTGTTTTCTCTTAATATTTAAAAGGAGAGTACATATATGTGGCTTTTGGATGGAATAAAATAAATTATTGTTTATATTACTTAATGTTGTTGTTATGATATTTCAAATCTTACAGTTGAGACATCCAAAGGCAAGAATGAAGAAATGATTAGGGGAATAAGTTTTTTTTTATTATAAAATTATTAGTTTATTACAATGACACTTATTTGGTATGTTCTCTAGATACTCTTTGTTGACATGTTCAACCCCTTATACATGTTTAACCCCTTTTAATAATGTTCGAGCTCATCATTATTTTCTCAAGACCATATTTTCTCCAAACATTAAGAACATAATTTTGACCCACAGGGTATGCAACCCTCTTTCCTAAAAAGTAACCATAAATGGTGTGGTTATATCGAGCGGATGCTTCTTTGACCGAAGAAATAGGGATCGTCACATCCACTCCTTCCTCCACCACTTCCCCCCTGCTCAATGAACCTGAAGTTTACCTTTCGTGTATCATCCTTTCCACCCACCATCTCTTTATACATCGGTCTTGGAATAGAACTACCAATTGGTTTAACATGTTCATCCCCTGTAGTTTTTGGAGCTTCAGTACCATTGTATGTACCTACAGGTGGCGAATCAGGTTTATCTTCCAATTAGAGATCGATTGCCTAATTGTTTCTTTTTTCATTTTTTGCTTGAGTTATACCCTTCAGTGTGGACATCGGCTTTATCACAATCTTGATCAACCTTTTTCTGCCTAGAAGATGAATCACCAGAATTAATACCGAAAGTATCAGATTTACTAGCATCAACATGTGATTCTTCATCTTCATACCCTATCTTACGATTATGTAATATTCGGTACCATTTGCACCTCTTTTTTCTTTTTCCCACCCGAATTCTTACCCATGATCTTGAATCCAAGTGTAAGAAGCCTCAAATATTATAGATCGACGTAGAAGAACACCAAAAAACAATCACGATTGACGAAAAAATGGAAGAAAAGTAAGGGTTGCATGCAAGCGCCGTAAATCGCCCTAAGTTATCGGAGAGTACTAGGGTTTAAAAATATTAAAATTATGTTAATAAAAAAAAAATCCTTTTCTTGGCATTCTTGCTAATATTTTGATGTGGAAAAATGGTGAATTTAATTGGGTCAAATTGACTATTGACCAAAGTGATACTACTAGTAATGTGGAGTGGGACTGAAGTAACTGAACTGCATGGTTGACTTTTGTAAATTAAATAATGACTTTATTTGCTCCGTTGGTCCTTCAATTATACACGAAATTGCAATCCGAGTCCCTCAAAATTTTTTTTTTTTGATTTTCGAGTCCTTAAAATTGCAAAATTTTGCAATCCGAGTCCCTCCGTCTAACTTCCGTCTAAATCGGCCGTTAACCTTTGACATGTGCCATGCATGTGAGGGTAAAACCGTCTTTTTACTCTTTTCTTTGACTTTTTTGCTTCGTTGGTCCTTCATTTATACACAAAATTGCAATCCGAGTCCCTCAACTTTTTAATTCGAAATTTTATCTTTTTATTATTATTTTTAATTCATACTTTTTAACTTTGATTCGACTCTTTATCATCATCATCTCTCATCTTCTTCTTCTAACTTTCTCCGGCGCTTCGCATCGCCGTCAAGGAATGGGTAGGGTTTGTCCGATTTAAAACGCTTGTTAGTTCATGTTATTCGTCATCTTGTTTGTTCACCATCGTCATCATCTTCATCAAATCATCGTTAAATCATCATCGACAGATCTGAAGTTCATTCGGATTCGAAATCAGGAAGCAAATTTTTTTTCCTAGGTGGTTTATCCGTAAATTTATTTTGATTCGATTTATCTAATAATTAAACAATTTCGGTATATACTAAAAAAAGAATAAATATTCCAAATAATGTATAAATTATATTTTTGATTCTAATAATTATTATAAGTTAATTACATCATGTAAAAATTATTTTTACTGTTTTAAAGGTTTACAACAATTTATATAGATTTTTCATTATATATATACTAGCCGATTCAATAATAAATTCATAATAATCATTTAATTGATCAAATAAATTTATAAAAATTATGTTTTCATAAGATCTATTTTATTACAAAATTTCATCAGTTAATGATAACAAAAATCGATTTTTAACTATTTATTCTTCATTTATCCTAGTTTCGGTTAATAAATAATAATAATAATTAATGAATTGTAATATAATTATATAAATTAAGTTTTGATCAGAAAAATACTTATAAACATGTTATTAAACTGATATAAAACTCTGATAAATTAATTCTCAATATTTTTAATTATTAACTAATAATTAAACTGTGTAGATATAATATTGTTAAATTTTAGTTTTTAATTGTTAATAAATACAAATTCGACTTTAAAAATTATAAAAATAATTTTTCATCAGATTTTGATACAAAATACTAATTGTAAACCATAAATATAAAAAGTATGAATTAATGATAAAAAAAAATTCGAATTAAAAAGTTGAGGGATTCGGATTGCAATTTTGTGTATAAATGAAGGACCAACGAAGCAAAAAAGTCAAAGAAAAGAGTAAAAAGACGATTTTACCCTCACATGCATGGCACATGTCAAAGGTTAACGGCCGATTTAGACGGAAGTTAGACGGAGGGACTCGGATTGCAAAATTTTGCAATTTTAAGGACTCGAAAATCCAAAAAAAACTTGAAGGACTCGGATTGCAATTTCGTGTATAATTGAAAGACCAACGGAGCAAAAAAGTCTTAAACAATTAAATTGGTCTTGCTTTTGGAATGTTCATGGAATAAAATGGATTAAATGAAGTATCAAACATCCAAAAAGTACGGAGAACCTTCAAGCCAAAGGAGATCCATATAACATTCACCCGATTCCAGGAATTCATTTTATTAGTTTTTTTTTCAGTTTGACCACAGAAAGTCAAACATATACATCAGCTTTTCATTATCCCTCTTCCAATAATATTAGAAGACAAAGTTGGAAAAAAAGAATTTGAAAAGTCAAAACATTACACTTATATGAATGAAGTATTTAGCCAATTTTAAATTTATTGTATTTTTAATAAGTCTGGTTATACATTATACGTTATACCGAAGTGGAATGTTGAAAAAAACCGAATAGGCAAAACTGCTTCAAAACCGATAAAAGCACCGTTCGTTTGAACCCGGAAAAAACCAATTCTGAAAAAACCGAAATAATCAAAACTGGGTTTTTATAAAAACATGTTTTTAATCGGTTTTTTATCCGGAATGAGTGATAACCGGCCCATTTGCACCTCTACTCGGATCCACTTCACAACCCATTGGGCTTACACGACATATGAATTTGAATGTGAAAAAATAGGCCCAGAACTATACCAGACAAATGAATTTGGTGTTGGTGGAGTTTGTTGCTCCTCACTTGTCTACATGACTAGTCAAACTGACAATGTACTTTCGTCAACAACCGTCTCTGAATTCCAGGTACAACGTACTTTCGTTCAACAACCGTCCCAACTTCTTGTTTTATATAGATGAATCAATAGACCTGATAAACGGGTATTTAATAATAACGTAAATTGGGGGACTGGTTGTTCCAATTAATTGAATTCCAGGTATATATTATGAAAATTCATTTAATTTCGCTAAGTGTATTCCCTTTATAAGTTGAACATGTTTTTTTTCCTTCCCGGATCTGAATTTCCTTATCCAATTCGATTCTTGTAGAATAATTGAAGTTACAATCCTGTTGCAGATATCTCACAACCATAATTTGAGGTAGATCGCAATATTTGTAGATACTTTCTTGCAAATTTAGTATGAAGATTTCTGGATTAGTTAGGTATTGTAAACCTAACCAACGTATGAAACTTGATACGGAGTAATTTGAAAAAACGTTCATATAAAAAAGCTTTCTATAACTTTTAATAATAACATATTTTTGATTAAACTGGTTCTCTGATAAGCGATTTCTTTCAAAACTTTATAAACGAGAACCAAATGGAACTTAAGCAGTTTTAGTTTGAGTTCTTCGCACACACATGGAGTTGTGTTCTTCACGGTACAGGAACACGGTTCTTCTCATAGTCTCATTTACAGTGACTACAGTTTTTTTCTTGTCAGTCCTTTAACAGTTTTTGCACAAGTGGGAGTATTTATTTGCTAATTTTGAAATAAAAACTCATTCTCTACCTGCAAGGCTTCATATTTTCTTAATCTATACTTTTAATCGGTCCCAATGCCAAAAAAAATACTACTACTAGAAGGTCTAGCTACTTTCTAATTATCGAGAATTGGACATTTTCAAAAATCTCAGGTTAAGTGCGACCTTGAAGTTGATGAGAACACGGGCTACTTTCATAATATTCATAAGAAGAATCATCCACAACTTTCTCTTCAAGGCATCCTTCTTGGTGGTTCTTGGATTTCTGAGCCATTGCAAGTTCCGTTCTTTTACAAAGAAAAATTTCAAACAAGGTTCGACAACATTATCTTCTCACCGCTAGTGGTGACTCTCCCATTTCTGCTAGTGATCGTGTCTCACTAGAACAATCTTTAACTTTTGACAAGTTAAAGGAAGCTGTATGGGACTTCTACTCGTTTGCTTCTAACTTTGTGTAGACAGGGCACATGTGTCCTTGTGATAATTCCTCGTTCATTACACTTATACCGAAAGTAACTAACCGTCACCATGTTAGAGTCTTCCGTCCTATCTGCCATATTAGAGCTCTGTACACGATTTTTGCTAATATTCTGACTAATTGACTAGTTAAAATCATTCATAAGGTCGTGAGCTGTGAAGAAAAACCATTCATCAAAAGTCGTCAAATTTTGGACGAGCCTCTCATCCCATCCACCAGCCGCGCTTCCCTTCTACCTGATGCGTCTCCCTATCCACTCGCTGTGTTGTTATAATTTGGGGTGTCTTGGATTGTATGGGTCAGAGAATAAAGTCACCGGAATGTTTTTTGTATCGTGCGTTCACTTTCCTAATTAAGTATTTCGACCCAATTAACCACGGGTTACACGAAATCTTGAATGAGATAAGACAAAGAATAGATTATCTTTTTGGCTAAAAGAGAATAATCTTAGGCAATTGTAGAATGTATATTTTCTTTATTGAGAGTAGAAAGTGTATGTAACAGTTCAAAATGTCTAACCCATTTCCAGAAAATAAGTTCCTTATTTATAATGGGCAAAAAGGTACACCCGAAAGGTTGCAACCTTTGGAAATGACCATATTCATATGGTACATCACTTGGGAACCAACACCTTGAAAAAGTGTTAAAATAGGCCTAAAAGCATGTATAAACCATGCTTAAACGTCCAGGAACAACTGCACATTGTTTAGAAACAATGCAACTTTTCAGTCAAAAATCGCAACCTTTCAAAATCGCCTATTATACCGAGCAGCGTGCCAACATGCTGGGCAACGCACCATTTGGTTACACCATGCTCGACATTCAAAATATGTTATATGGCGCGTCGCGATATACGTCTGCGCGGCACGCAGATGCACGAGGCAATCCAGATTCCTTAACAAATATGCTTGATCTCCAAAACTCGCTCTATGGCGCGGCGCGCCACCCATCTATGCGGCGCGCAGATGTGAAGCAAGTTCATGTTTCAAACACTACAAACCAAGTTCATTTCCAGCTCCCATAATCCATCTAACTCTTTATGAACGTGTACTCCACACTTCACCAACTTCGTTTGGAGTATCAACGGATTATGACCACTATCTACTTAGCAAATATAATTCCACTAAATCAATTCGTTGAATCACACTAAAATCACACCTCCTCCATTCATTGCGTCACCTCTTCCACCTGATGTGTTACACCCTCTACCCGTTGCGTCATCCCCTCCACTTGTTGTGTCACCCATCTATGCTAACCCCTACACCTGTTACATCACCCTATCCACCCGATGAGTAACCTCATCTGCCTGTTACGTCTAACATCCACCCGCTGCGTCATTTCATCTACCCACTAATCCACTTGTTGTGTCACCTACTGTACTAGGTTTAATGTGTCAGCACCACAAGGTGTCATTGTGAAATCTGCAAATCACGCTTATATTTCATTTTGATATTGTTAGATTGGTGTAGATAGTCGGTTACTAATCTTTGTGAGACAGACTTCTATGATAAATGAGTGGTAGAGGTAGACAGAAATGTCTGAAAATATTAAGTAATTCATTACACCTATTCATAATCAACTTTGTGGTTGCCCCAAGCGAGGAAGTTATCTTTCGGTTAACAATATAGTACAGTAACCAACTATTATTATTTGTTAAGATTGGGGCAATAAATAATGTTTATTATGAATAGTTTCAATGGAACATGCGTAAGGCCATCTACCTTTACTAGTCATGCTCTAAAGAAGCTTGTATCATTAAGGTTAATAACCGAGTATTCACAATAGGCTAACAATGTTATAATGAAATGTAATGGTTGATTTTGGAAATTTCGCAATAACACCTATATAGGAGGTGAGACGCCACAAACATGGTAGAGGAGGTGACGTAATAGTTGGAGCAGTAGGTGGAGGGGTTGACACAGCGGATGGATGAAATGGCACAACATGTAAATGATGTGATACATCCGGTAGAGGGGGACACAACCAGTTGAGAGGGTGAGATGAATGGGTGACGCAACGGCTGGAGTAGGCGATGCAGCGGGTAAAGGAGGTGACGGAATAGGTGGAAGGGGTGAAGCAATGGGTAGATTGGGTGGCACATAGGGAGGAGGGGTGAGACCGAAAGGAGGAGGTGATGCCGCCGGTTGAGGGTGATGCAGTGGGTGGCCGGATAAGAAATTACCTATCAAGTAACCAGTAACACTTCAAAGTTAGTTTCATTCCATCCTAGTGCAATTTCTTTGATTTGTTGAGACGAAACATGCACGAATGTTACAATTACTTAAATTTGATAAGCAATTTTTAATCGAAACAAGCGCATTCGGAGTGAAATTAGGTGTGGTATTACAACAAAATGGATTCTTAGCATTAACGGAATGGTTGCTTGGTAACTTCACTACTTGACTCACTTGATGGGTTATGATTATTAAATTATGCATAAGCAATGATGCGATAATGGTCAAGTTGCATGGACGTAAATAAAGTGGCTAATAAAAGTGATGATAATAATAGCTTTATTTACACTTCCAGTCCCTCCACTCTCAGTCACCATATCGAACCTTCATTTGCTAGAAATCACAAAATGATCAATTAATATTTCTATTCCAACAATAAGCTTGATACAATTATACTCTTAGCAAAAAGGTTCATAATCTATAAAAAAAATACCCTTTACATGATTTAACCCTTTGTGAATTAAGAAATTGATAGTGTATTATGCTTCTCTTTCTCTTAAACAACACCAACAGTCGCAACCTTTAGAAAGGACCATATTGAAATGGTACATCACTTGAAAACCAACACCCTTGAAAAGGTGTTACAATAGGCCTAAAATCATGTGTAAACCATGCTTGAACGTCCAGGAATAATTGCACATTGTTTAGAAAACAATGTAACTTTTCAGTCACAAATCGCAACATTTCAGAATCGGCAGTTATACCGCACGACGTGTCAACATACTATGTGGCGCACCATTTCGTTACACCACGTCGACATTCAAAACATGTTATATGGTGCAACGCGATATATATCTGCGCGACACATAGGTGTACTAGGCAATCCAGTTTCGTGAACAAGTATGCTCGATCTCCAAAACTCGCTTTATGGAGCGCGCGCCGCGCATCTGCATGGCGCGAAGAGGTGAAGCAAGTTCAAGATTCAAACACTACGAACCAAGTTCATTTCCAGCTCCCATAATCCATCTAACTCTTTACGAACGTGTACTCCACACTTCACCAAATTCGTTTAGAGTATCAACAGATTATGACCACTTTCTACTTAGCAAATTCAATTCCACTAAATCAAATCGTTGGATCACACTAAAATCACCAAAAAAATCCCGTGCATTTTAGTGTAATCCTTGATTTACTGAAATTTGAACACTCAGTCAAACCAATGCATCAATGAAAATGTTTCAGAAATTAAATTTCCACCTAGTACATTACACATTTCAAGAATTCAGAAATCGGGGTGCTCTAATGTTTGAACCTTTCAATCTGTATGAATACGAGAAGATAATATACACATTAGTTTTGTACAATCTACAATCAAACTTGACACTTTACAATCCACGTGTCCCAATCCATTCATGAACATATCGAAAATTAAGTCCCAAGCTTCTTGAAGCAGCAAAACTTCATGTTCATATATGTAGTTTTCTTCAATCTTGCTCCTGCAATGCAATTTTTTAAGAAAACTATTAAGAAGTTATACTTCAACATCCTTAATCGGACTAACAAAAATTGGGGCATTCGCATTAGGAATTGATCATTAATTTGTTATCTGGCGTGATTTGATCATTTGATACTGGAATTGATTTGCGAATATCGTTATCTTGTCGCATGTTCTTAGAGCTCCCGGAGTGTTTGTGTTTCTTCGCCATTTCCATACCGAAATTGTGAAAGACCAACATTTGATTACTCCCTGGCAACGTTGAGCTCGACTTCTTTCCGGCGTATTGTCGACCATACTCACACCTCGAGCTTTTTATCTTTTCCCAAATAGTAGTATGGCACGTGGGATTTAATTGATATGCAAAATTCTGTTTCTTTTCCAAATGGTCGGCGTATCATTATATCATATCATCATATATCATCATATCACATCATCACATATTGAAAGGATCCGAAACTAATCATCCGGACGTTGTCCATATTGATTACAAACGAATTACAATAGTTGATAACATTGCGAGGTACTTGCCCTCTATATGATACATCTTACAAACGTTGCATTTATTCTTAAAAGGCAATCTATAGTTACATCCATAATTGACATATTCGCCTGACATTTCATAATATTCAAATGACCTAAACCGCCATTTACTTAATAATAGTCTCTATGAACTTCAATGACTCGAATGCAACGCCTTATGATATAAGTCCTTAATGGCCTCAAGTAGTATCCTTAGTACGAGATAATGCACAGCGGAAGACTTAATTCATACCTGAGAATAAGATGCTTTAAAATGTCAACATAAAGTTGGTGAGATATAGGTTTAATGTCGACAGCGATATAAATATAGACCACAAGATTTCATATATAAACATTTTAATAAAAATATTCTAAGTGGTTGAGCACTTGGTAACCATACTTAACAATTAATCACGTCGCATATTCCCTTTAATATGAAATCTTACTACACTGTACCAAGTGTAGTCACGAAATGAAGTACTGTGCAACCGTTGAATACTGGTCGTCCAGTCCGGTTGGGGTTGTCAGGCCCGATAGATCTATCAACAGGATTCGCGTTTACAATACCGCTGTAAATATTAGTTACCAAGCTACAGGGAAGTATGCCAGTGGTACAACTCAACGTAGAATATATTTTTCAGTTACTTGTGTCCATAACGTAAAACATAAAATACATGTATTCTCATCCCGAAATATTTAGAGTTTAAAAGTGGGACTATATACTCACTTTCGTCTTGAAGATATATATAATTTGACTTGGTCTCCGGTTGATATCACGAACCTATCCATATATAATATATCAATACCTTTTCTTTTTAAACAAACGTCACATATATATACTTGTTATACTTTTAATACTTTGAATAATTCCTTAGTCCGTAGTTAGCAGCTCGTTGTTAGTAATTCAATTTTAATGGTTCATTTTTAGATGTTTAATATACCCGCAATGAAATAAATAAAACCCCCAACGAAATAAATAAAACCCCATCGTATATGTATTGGTCGAGATTAATCTTGACCCACGGTACCGGTGTTGTCAAATGACGTGTTGCGTACATAAAGTACCGGTGTTGTCAAATGACGTGTTGCGTACAAACATGGGATCTTATGATTAATCTTCTCGTGTTGTTTATGGGTGATCCTGAACCATATAAAATTGAATTATAAGTACATATATATAAAATATCATGTTATCTTAGAAATATGTGATTTATTTAATTTTTCCCAATTAATCCCGAAGTTAAACAAGTCTAGGATAACCAATTTTGTTTCGGTCATAGTTTCTTCGTTACAAATCCGTTTTCGTTGATTCAACTTGCCATCTCCTTGGATCGAGTCCCTATTTAAGACTATGAACTGAAAATACCTTGGTTTGTATTCAAAATCACACGGCATAGGTGAAACTTTAGTGAAACTTATGAAGTTAAACATTTTTGTTACAAAAAAATAACACTTAATGACTATTTTTCTAAAAATACTTATACTTTGAATTAAATCATGAAATTTTTATGTGTTATCATATTCATAGTAAAAATTATTTTTCCAGAAAATAAACCTCCAATTCAAAGTTTAAAATGGTTTTTAATTATCCAACCCAAAACAGTCCCCGGTTGCACTCCGACGTCGTAAAAACAGTTTTTAAGATATTCTTTGAAAAACCAAGTTATACCTTGTTAAGTTAGCATATATTTAAGTTATATTACAGGTCTTGAAGTATTTTAAAAGTTAAGTTAGAAGGATCTATTTAGTTTGCAAACAAGTTTGAAAACTTTCAAACTATGTTCTTGTTGTTAAAATTGTATACCACAAAATATGATAGCTATATATATATATGAATCGAATAAGGTTATGAACATAGATACTACCTCAAGTTCCTTGGACAAGGTTGCTGTAAAAGAGGAGTAAAAAGCTAGAACCAAAAGGGTGATGGAATTGGATGAAAGATTGGAAGTAAGTTTGTGTTCTTGGAAGGATTTCTTGAAGTGTTTTTGTATGGTTTTCTTATGGTGTTTAAGTAAGGTTTTTGAAGCTAAATGATGGGGAAAATGCTTGGAGATGATCAAGTATGAAGTTAAGAGTATTTTGAGAGAGAAATGGAAGTGTAAGTATGAGAAAATGGGGTGAAGAAATGGTGTGCATGCATAAAAACGTTTTTAGGTTATAAAGGAAAAAAAAATACCTAACTTTGTTTTCTTGCTAAATAATTCATGCTACTTGACAAATGGTTGGTTCCACATGTTTCTTAATCATTTAAGGCTGCTAAGGAGCAGATTTTTATTGGTATATACCAATAGTAAATATATCTAGAAGCTGCGTATGATACGGGTACATATACCCTAGGTATACGTATAGAAATCTTTGAGAAAACGGAACGAGGATTCAAATATAGCTATCTTTTGTAAATATACTTATATTGTTTTATGTATTTAAGTCTTTAAAAGTGATTAAATACATTACTTATACGATATATGTATAAACATTATAGGTCATAAGTATTTAAGTCAAATAACGTTACGTATGGTTATCGTTTTGAAAACTTAAGTTAGTAGTTTCAAAATATACTTATAACTTATTGTTATTAATACAAAATGAGATATTAAAACATTCTTAGATCATGTTAAATATGTATATATACATATATATACACAAACGTATAATTATCATATATTGTATAGTTCGTGATATCATCGGTCAAACTAGACGGTCAAACGTTGTGTAAAACTCTTTTCGAAAACATAAGTCTCAACAATTTGGATTGCTTATCATGTTGGTAAGGTTTAATTTATGTAAATATTAATCTTATGAGTATAGAACGATCGAAAAAGTGCGGGTCAACTTTAGGGTTTTTGCTTATCGTGTCGGAACCATATAGAGATTAGAGTTTAAATTTGGTCGGAAATTTCCGGGTCGTTACAGTACCCACCCGTTAAAGAAATTTCGTCCTCGAAATTTGGTAGAGGTTGTCATAAATAACAATAGGAATGTTTTCATGACGAATATGAGGTAATAATTAAATTTTATCATTATTGAAAGATTTAGATAAAACGATTCGGTTATGTGAGACGCACGAGCGAAGCTATCACAAAAGAGTGAAATGAGTAAATATAGAATTGTTGTAACCGATGACGTGATTATGATCGATTTCCGGGATTTAAGGGTTTTAAAGAAAATCTTATGTAATAAGATTTAGTTTTGCGGCGATCAGGATCTTCTTTGATTTAACGCGGCAATCTGTTTTGATTTCTTTGTCGAATATTTCACTATAAATTTACCTCCTTCCCTTTCTTTCTTCCCACATCTTCTATTCTTTCTCTTTAGTTCCTACTTTAAGACATTCGCTAATATGCTCCATCCCATTCTAATCCTTGTTATATTTCTAACTTTCATATCTTTCATTCTTCTTTTTCATCTATCACCAGAAGAATCTATTCTCTTTTATCCTTTCCTTGGAATTATAATGTTTTTAATTCTCCCGTGCCTTTACGTTGCAATACGTATTGATATGCACGGTTTGTAGTTTCGGGGTTGTTGTTAGGTTTTATACCTTCCCTTATATTTCGATGTTCCTACTCCCGTCCCTTAAAATCATTGTCATCCACAGTTAATGCTCTCTCTTATTTGCTGTGGTTTATGTTCCTATTTCTATTCTGAGGTTTTGTCCCTTCGTTTCTTCTTCCCGTCCTCGAGCCAAGCGAACAATGGTCCGAAATTCGTAGGTAGGAAATTTGGAATGAACCTAGCTATTGGTTTTAGAATGAAATTGTAATGACACGATCTTGATTCGTTAAATTACTCGAATATTCCGGAAAAATAGAACTATCAAGGTGATACGTTCTAATATGTTTGGAGACTTGATAGAATGTAAGAGCCGTGTAACATGGCACATGATGACGGTACTGTGAATCATCACATTCCATTAGAAACTTAACATGACTTACTGTAATATAATAAAGTTGATCAAGTTTCATTATATTATACTAATTCATGCATCAGTTCCCAACACTACTTCAAATCATTTATATTTTAATCTCGGAGGTTTCAGAATTTAGAAATTAACACAGTTTCTTTTATATTGTAACGCAGATGTTACGGAGAGATAAATGATCGCAGATAGGAATAGTTGTAAAAATATCTCCAGAAATATGAAAAATATGTATAACGAATGATATGAAGATATCTTATAATATCTAAGATAAGATGATGATGAAAAATATCATCCGGGCAAGGTTTTGAATAAAGAGTAGGGTTCTTACTGACGGTTTCAGGAGGTACGGAATCGTTTGTATTCTTTGAGAGCAGGTTCAGTCCCTGTGATTTATCCACAGCCTCTTTCATACTTTGCTTCATCCGTTTTCTAGTTCCAAACTTTTTTTTTTCAGCTTTACCACCTTACTATTCTTTGTCATCAAACTTTTGACCGTTAAAGTCGTTTACAGTTTTTGCTGCTTCGTTAGCATTTCAAGAACTATTTCATAGTCCCGGGTGTTTTTCAGAAACTTCACGTTCAGATTATGAAATTCTTAGGGATAGACATTATAGATATGATGGAAGAAGTTCCGCGAGATTTTCAAAATAATGATTGTTGATTTCGCCAAAAGGATAACGATCTGCTGGTGCACCTGTTGATGTTGTCGAGGGATATAAAAGGTTTTCCGGTAATGACGGCGAAAGGACAAGGTATAAATATCATGATTATAATAGAAATAATCTCACTGAAAAGTCGAAGTGGAGCTGTGACAAAATTAGCTTCTTGAAAAGGAATTGTAGGGTTGTTCTTGCTAATAAATGGCAAAGGATTCAATACGTTATGTGTTAAATTATGAATTTGGGTTCGAGAGTTCTTCAGGTGTATAACTGTATGTATAAATCTTCATTCCGTAGGCGAGGTGCGGCGGGTTCAACTTCTCGGTCGAGGTGTTTTCAGGAATCATGAAAGGATTTGAATGCGAATTGTAATCGTCAAGTTACGAATGAGGTTTAAGATAAAATCAAGTGGCAAGCTTGAAGAATTGTTTAGCTTCATATGTTACAATCAACATTTTAATTCATTTTAATTGTCCAGAGTTAGCCGGAATAGTTAGCGTGGAATCCTTAATAGATTTTTAATTAGTTAAATCGTGTGTTTCTAACAATTTTTTTTTTTATTTTGTCCAATGTTTTCTTCTTTATGCCACTTGTTGGATTCTGGTAGGTCAAAATCCGAGTATGAAATTTGATTGAAAATGGTTATTCTGGGGTGAGCGGATACGAATATCGGTGGTTGTAAGTAAGATAATAGATAACCGTTGAATCAGATTCAAGAATGTACAATATAACTTATTAATGTGAATTCTAAATATTCCTCGGGTACTACCCACCCGTTAAAATATTTTCATCATTAATAGTTTGTACGAAGGAATTTTTAATTACTATCTTTATGAAAATATACTTGCATATATATTTTCTTCAGAGATAATCATAGATTTAATGAGTCAATAAGATATTAAACTCATTTGATTTATCGTTAATTCTAGATTACATAATCTCTAAGACTTTAGAAATTACATAATCGTCATACGATACGTAAAGCGAAGATAATCGATGTAGAACGATATATAGAACGAAGATCATACTCGAAGTACAGATATTGAGTCGTGTGATGTTGATATTCGAGATACAGATTGTGATGTTGAGATTTAAGGCGCGGTTGTGTTTGGGGTGATAAAGGTACTGTCGGCGTTGACGATGGTAGTACGGATTATGCTGCTGGTGCTGCTGTTGGTGTTTGTAACCTTCGCACCATATTCTCCAAAACCACTACCCGAGCACGGAGTTCGTTGACTTCTTCTATTATACCGGGATGATTGACGGTTGGAACGAGCGAATGAACAAGATTTGAAATATGGGATAGTATGTAATCATGACGAGATACTCTAGAAATGAGCGAGAAAATGGTGTTTCGAATAGGTTCGCGGTAAGTGCTTCAGGTTCATCGTTAAGAGGACAATTTGGTGGATGGAATGGATCACCTTCTTCTTGCCTCCAGAAATTTAGTATATTACGAACCCATCCCCAATTCATCCAGAATAGATGATGGGAAATTGGTTGATCCATTCCGGTAACGCTGTTCTCGGAGCTCGAATGGAAATCCATATCGGCGAAGCTATCGAAGTCGGAGGAATTTGAGCTGGATGAAGAATCCATCTTGTATGGTCGGAGAAATGAAATTTTGGTTTGGAATAGATTATAGGAGTTGGGTTTGGTACTCTTCAATACATAATTTACATATGTATATATAATATCAAAATCCCATGAATTACGGAGAATCTTTGAAATACGTCAGGCAATGTCTATAGTAACAGATACGCTAGGATATGAATTTTGTCTATACATTATCGATGCACTAAATGCAGTAAGACGTGTCTAGACTTAAGAATGATAAGCAGGCAGTTCCCTAAGGATGATAAGCAGATGATTTCTGACTAGGATTGATAAGCAAAACTTTTGACAGGCAGACACGGTCAAAGTCCAGACTCACTTAATGTATCCTAACAACTACTAGTTAGACACACTAATGCAAGGCCTGGTTCACTAAGACCAACGCTCTGATACCAACTGAAAGGATCCGAAACTAATCATCCGGACGTTGTCCATATTGATTACAAACGAATTACAATAGTTGATAACATTGCGAGGTACTTGCCCTCTATATGATACATCTTACAAACGTTGCATTTATTCTTAAAAGGCAATCTATAGTTACATCCATAATTGACATATTCGCCTGACATTTCATAATATTCAAATGACCTAAACCGCCATTTACTTAATAATAGTCTCTATGAACTTCAATGACTCGAATGCAACGCCTTATGATATAAGTCCTTAATGGCCTCAAGTAGTATCCTTAGTACGAGATAATGCACAGCGGAAGACTTAATTCATACCTGAGAATAAGATGCTTTAAAATGTCAACATAAAGTTGGTGAGATATAGGTTTAATGTCGACAGCGATATAAATATAGACCACAAGATTTCATATATAAACATTTTAATAAAAATATTCTAAGTGGTTGAGCACTTGGTAACCATACTTAACAATTAATCACGTCGCATATTCCCTTTAATATGAAATCTTACTACACTGTACCAAGTGTAGTCACGAAATGAAGTACTGTGCAACCGTTGAATACTGGTCGTCCAGTCCGGTTGGGGTTGTCAGGCCCGATAGATCTATCAACAGGATTCGCGTTTACAATACCGCTGTAAATATTAGTTACCAAGCTACAGGGAAGTATGCCAGTGGTACAACTCAACGTAGAATATATTTTTCAGTTACTTGTGTCCATAACGTAAAACATAAAATACATGTATTCTCATCCCGAAATATTTAGAGTTTAAAAGTGGGACTATATACTCACTTTCGTCTTGAAGATATATATAATTTGACTTGGTCTCCGGTTGATATCACGAACCTATCCATATATAATATATCAATACCTTTTCTTTTTAAACAAACGTCACATATATATACTTGTTATACTTTTAATACTTTGAATAATTCCTTAGTCCGTAGTTAGCAGCTCGTTGTTAGTAATTCAATTTTAATGGTTCATTTTTAGATGTTTAATATACCCGTAATGAAATAAATAAAACCCCCAACGAAATAAATAAAACCCCATCGTATATGTATTGGTCGAGATTAATCTTGACCCACGGTACCGGTGTTGTCAAATGACGTGTTGCGTACATAAAGTACCGGTGTTGTCAAATGACGTGTTGCGTACAAACATGGGATCTTATGATTAATCTTCTCGTGTTGTTTACGGGTGATCCTGAACCATATAAAATTGAATTATAAGTACATATATAAAAAATATCATGTTATCTTAGAAATATGTGATTTATTTAATTTTTCCCAATTAATCCCGAAGTTAAACAAGTCTAGGATAACCAATTTTGTTTCGGTCATAGTTTCTTCGTTACAAATCCGTTTTCGTTGATTCAACTTGCCATCTCCTTGGATCGAGTCCCTATTTAAGACTATGAACTGAAAATACCTTGGTTTGTATTCAAAATCACACGGCATAGGTGAAACTTTAGTGAAACTTATGAAGTTAAACATTTTTGTTACAAAAAAATAACACTTAATGACCATTTTTCTAAAAATACTTATACTTTGAATTAAATCATGAAATTTTTATGTGTTATCATATTCATAGTAAAAATTATTTTTCCAGAAAATAAACCTCCAATTCAAAGTTTAAAATGGTTTTTAATTATCCAACCCAAAACAGTCCCCGGTTGCACTCCGACGTCGTAAAAACAGTTTTTAAGATATTCTTTGAAAAACCAAGTTATACCTTGTTAAGTTAGCATATATTTAAGTTATATTACAGGTCTTGAAGTATTTTAAAAGTTAAGTTAGAAGGATCTATTTAGTTTGCAAACAAGTTTGAAAACTTTCAAACTATGTTCTTGTTGTTAAAATTGTATACCACAAAATATGATAGCTATATATATATATGAATCGAATAAGGTTATGAACATAGATACTACCTCAAGTTCCTTGGACAAGGTTGCTGTAAAAGAGGAGTAAAAAGCTAGAACCAAAAGGGTGATGGAATTGGATGAAAGATTGGAAGTAAGTTTGTGTTCTTGGAAGGATTTCTTGAAGTGTTTTTGTATGGTTTTCTTATGGTGTTTAAGTAAGGTTTTTGAAGCTAAATGATGGGGAAAATGCTTGGAGATGATCAAGTATGAAGTTAAGAGTATTTTGAGAGAGAAATGGAAGTGTAAGTATGAGAAAATGGGGTGAAGAAATGGTGTGCATGCATAAAAACGTTTTTAGGTTATAAAGGAAAAAAAAATACCTAACTTTGTTTTCTTGCTAAATAATTCATGCTACTTGACAAATGGTTGGTTCCACATGTTTCTTAATCATTTAAGGCTGCTAAGGAGCAGATTTTTATTGGTATATACCAATAGTAAATATATCTAGAAGCTGCGTATGATACGGGTACATATACCCTAGGTATACGTATAGAAATCTTTGAGAAAACGGAACGAGGATTCAAATATAGCTATCTTTTGTAAATATACTTATATTGTTTTATGTATTTAAGTCTTTAAAAGTGATTAAATACATTACTTATACGATATATGTATAAACATTATAGGTCATAAGTATTTAAGTCAAATAACGTTACGTATGGTTATCGTTTTGAAAACTTAAGTTAGTAGTTTCAAAATATACTTATAACTTATTGTTATTAATACAAAATGAGATATTAAAACATTCTTAGATCATGTTAAATATGTATATATACATATATATACACAAACGTATAATTATCATATATTGTATAGTTCGTGATATCATCGGTCAAACTAGACGGTCAAACGTTGTGTAAAACTCTTTTCGAAAACATAAGTCTCAACAATTTGGATTGCTTATCATGTTGGTAAGGTTTAATTTATGTAAATATTAATCTTATGAGTATAGAACGATCGAAAAAGTGCGGGTCAACTTTAGGGTTTTTGCTTATCGTGTCGGAACCATATAGAGATTAGAGTTTAAATTTGGTCGGAAATTTCCGGGTCGTTACACATATCTTCATCATCATCGGTCGTGTGTCAAAGTCAATCGGTCGGTTGAGTCACAATCGGTCGTGTGTCTCAAAAGCCGAACGGCCAGCACTTCGTTACTAGAAATCAATTTGGTATTATAACTGATAATGCTAAAAACGAACATATATTTCATAGCATTATTCCTCAAGAAAGACAAGCTTTTAGTTGCAATTGTTCTATTTACAAGTGATATTCGTTTAAATAAATAAAGGTGAAGACAAAAGACAGATTCGACAAATTGAAGACAAAAAGGTCCAAAGAGCTAAAAAGTACAAGATACAACTAAAAAGGTTCAAAATATTGATGAGGAACGTCTCAAAATGACAAGAGTACAAGTTGCGGAACACAAAGTACGCGATTTAAAATAATACGCAAGGACGTCCGAAAATCCGGAACCGGGACCTGAGCCAAGAAGAAACGCCCGACGCAACGGACCAAAAATATCTAGTCTACTATGCATAAGAATATAATATAATATATATATAATTATATATAATTATATATTATATATATTATTATTATTATATTACGTCGACAAAGAAGAAAACAAAAGCAGTTGGCTGAATCCAGGGTGGCCATGCGACTCGCATGGCCAGAGGCACAAAACCATGCGAGTCGCATGGTGTGAGATTGCTGGTCAGGTCCTATATAAAGCCAGTTTTGTGCCGAGTTATGATCATCCTTTTTCTCTTCCTCTTCATAAGTAATATATATTTATATTTATAATTTATATTTTAATTTTAATTATAATTCTAATAATAAGGGTATGTTAGCGAATGTTGTAAGGGTGTAAGTCGAAATTCTGTCCGTGTAACGCTACGCTATTTTTAATCATTGTAAGTTATGTTCAACCTTTTTATATTAATGTCTCGTAGCTAAGTTATTATTATGCTTATTTAAAACGAAGTAATCATGATGTTGGGCTAATTACTAAAATTGGGTAATTGGGCTTTGTACCATAATTGGGGTTTGGACAAAAGAACGACACTTGTGGAAACTAGACTATGGGCTATTAATGGGCTTTATATTTGTTTAACTAAATGAAAGTTTGTTAATGTTAATATAAAGATTTACAATTGGGCGTCCCTATAAATTACCATATACACTCGATCGGACACGATGGGCGGGGTATTTATATGTACGAATAATCGTTCATTTAACCGGACACGGGAATGGATTAATAGCCACTAGAATAATTAAAACAGGGGTAAAATTACATTCAAGGGTAATTGGTGTAATTGTTAACAAAGTAGTAAAACCTTGGTTTACACGCAGTCGATAACCTGGTGTATTCATTAAACAAAGTATTAAAACCTTGTTACAATTCGAATCCCCAATTAGTTGGAATATTTATCTTCGGGTATAATAATAATTTGACAAGGACACTTGCAATTTATATTTATGACTGATGGACTGTTATGGACAAAAACCAGACGGACATATTGAATAATCCAGGACAAAGGACAATTAACCCATGGGCATAAAACTAAAATCAACACGTCAAACATCATGATTACGGAAGTTTAAATAAGCATAATTCTTTTATTTCATATTTAATTTCCTTTATTTTATATTTAATTGCACTTCTAATTATCGCACTTTTATTTATTGTTATTTTATTTTATCGCACTTTTAATTATCGTACTTTTTAATTATCGCAATTTAATTTTATCGCATTTTTATTATTCGCAATTTCATTATCGTTATTTACTTTAAGCTTTAATTTAAGTCTTGTATTTAATTTATATTTTACATTAGGTTTTAACTGCGACTAAAGTCTTAAAATCGACAAACCGGTCATTAAACGGTAAAAACCCCTCTTTATAATAATAATATTACTTATATATATATTTGTATTTTTATAAAAGTAAACTAATATAGCGTTGAGCTTTGCTTAAAGATCTCCCTGTGGAACGAACCGGACTTACTAAAAACTACACTACTGTACGATTAGGTACACTGCCTATAAGTGTTGTAGCAAGGTTTAAGTATATCCATTCTATAAATAAATAAATATCTTGTGTAAAATTGTATCGTATTTAATAGTTTTTCCTAGTAAAAATAAAGCTATTTTATATACACCTCGCAAAACATCAAGTATTTTTGGCGCCGCTGCCGGGGAGATAACATTCACCGAAGCGAAACGCCATATTTTTAATTTTTAAGTTATAATTAGTTTTTGTAAAATTTATATTTTTGTTTAAATATAAAAATATATAATAGAAAATATAAAAAAAAAAAAAAGTATTTTAAATATATTTTTTTAAGTTTTTCTTTTCTTTTTACAAAATTATAAAGTATTTTAAGTTTATTTTTAGTTTTAAAAATTAAGTTTTATTTTAATTATATATATATATATTTATATTTTAAATATAAAACAGAAAAAAAGAAAATAAATATTAAATATACGTGACCTGTCAAATTGAACCTGTCCAGTTGAACCGGTCCAGTTAGTCATGCGACTCGCATGACCTACCCTTTTAAATCATGCGACTCGCATGAGGGGTCTGACAGGGCCACCAACAAACCCTAAAAACGCATTAATTACGGAGTATAATATATTATTATTATATTAAACCCTAATTTGATTTATTATTATTAATTAAGATTTTAGTTTAATTAATTACTTTTAATTAAGTTTTATTATATTTAAAACTTAATACTTTAATATAATTAATATAAAAATAATATTTTAATAAAAATTGTATTTTTTTTTTTTTTTTTATCACTTTTTATTTCTTTTAATATTTTTGTCCCTTTGTAATCGTTGTAGCGTAACTTTTGTATTTTTCGCTCATATTTAATTTTAAACTTAGTTTTTGCTATAGTTATTTTTACTCCTAGATTTTTAGGCTTTGCCGTAGAATTCCTTAAGTGCTTTTTCTTTAGACTAAAATTTAGGTACTTTAGAATTTTGCGACGCCTTTTTAAGTTTTAGTTTTTTTTTAAGTTATTTCCATTTGGGATTTAGTTTTTCCTTGTAAGCTTTAATATTTTTAGACCTTTTACTATGTATCAATTATCATTCCAATTAGTAATTTCAATTTGTGATTATAATTTTAAGTTAGTTGTAGTAATAAGGTTAGGTTAGTTAAGTATTTTTAAGTATTTTTAAGTTTCTTTTATCCGTCACCTTTTATTTTTTAACCATTTTTCTTTTTCGACCTTTTGCGACGAACTCTTTTTCTCTCTTATTTCTCGCTATTCTAGTTTTTAGGACTTAGAATTTTTTCTACTTCTTATCTAAATTTCTTAAAATTATGAAAATTTATTTTAAGTGGTTAAATTGATAGACATCAAAATTTTCTGGTTCGTAGTAATAGTTGGATTTGTACGTGGACCGGGTTATTGGAGCCAAACAGTCCTCAATTATATTGAGACCAAACGAATCATGCCCCTCTGCTGCATCTTTTGGCTATTCGAAACGTGGGCAAAATCAGAAAAGTCTATTGATTGGATAACTTATTATAATTTTTCTTTCCTTTTAAAAACTAATAGGATATTCAGTGAATGCACCGAGCAAGACGTTCATCACCTTTTGTACGTTCACCACCTGTAACTAGATCAAGACATCGTTTAACAAATATAACCGCCGTTGATTTTTCTTTAGAATCGTCATCCAGTCGACCAAGTACTTCAACTCAAATTTCCGATAATCCAGTTTTTGAAACAAACCTCACAATTGAGAATCCAGAAAATATTCAGGAACGGTTCATAGATCCTGAACCATTAAACTTTCCTCCGGAACCACCAATCATTCAAACAGAGATTGTTGAGGAACGAACTATTAAATCAGAATTATCTAGTGATACCGAGTCAACAAATTCAATTATGGAGAATCTGGAACCTTTAAGTATGGAAGACCGAATGAGAGCTAAACGCACTGGCCAAGGTCACGCAATTACTCATCCAGACATTAATGCGCCAGATTATGAAATCAAAGGACAAATTCTACACATGGTGACTAATCAATGCCAATTTAGTGGTGCGCCGAAGGAAGATCCAAATGAACATCTACGTACCTTTAATAGGATCTGCACACTATTTAAAATCCGAGAAGTGGAGGATGAACAGATATATCTCATGTTATTTCCCTGGACTTTAAAGGGAGAAGCCAAAGATTGGTTGGAATCGTTACCTGAAGGGGCGATTGATACATGGGACGTTTTAATTGACAAATTTCTTAAACAATTCTTTCCTGCATCTAAAGCCGTAAGACTTCAAGCAGAAATTGTTACATTCACACAGAAGCCAAATGAAACTCTATATGAGGCGTGGACAAGATATGGAAAGTTGTTAAGAGGATGTCCGCAACATGGTTTAGACACCTGTCAAATAGTACAAATATTCTACCAAGGATGCGACATCACTACAAGAAAAGACATAGATATAGCAGCTGGTGGTTCTATTATGAAGAAAACCGAAACTGATGCTTACAAAATTATTGATAATACTGCTTCCCACTCACATGAGTGGCACCAAGAAAAAGACATCATTAGATCATCTAAAGCAGCTAGAGCCGATTCTAGCCATGACTTAGATTCCATTTCCGCAAAGATAGATGCTGTGGAGAGACGAATGGAAAAGATGACTAAGGATATTCACTCAATACGAATTAGTTGTGAGCAGTGTGGAGGACCACATTTGACAAAAGATTGTCTCATTATTGAATTAACAATGGAACAAAGAGAGAATATTTCATACATAAACCAAAGGCCTGGAAATAATTATCAGAATAATTATCAACCGCCAAGACCGATTTACAATCAAAACCAGAATTATAACCGAAATATTCCATACAACAACCAACAAGGTCCTAGCAATCCACAATTATCCAATAATACTTACAATCAGCAAAGACCAAATTTTGAAAACAAACCACCACAACAAACCGATGATAAAAAGCCGAATTTAGAAGATATGATGACGAAGCTAGTTGAAACTCAAACGCAGTTTTTCACATCTCAAAAACAAACAAATGAACAAAATGCTCAAGCATTTAGAAATCAACAAGCTTCTATTCAAAATCTGGAACAAGAAGTAAGTAACCTAGCAAGGTTAATAGGTGAAAGAAAACAGGGAAGTCTACCTAGCGATACAAACGCTAACCCCCGGAATGAAACAGCTAAAGCTATTACCACAAGAAGTGGTACAACACTTAAACCACCTGAAATACCTGTAACTTCTGATGAAACTATTCCTACTACACAAGAACCACAACCTGATCAAGATAAGGAAAAAGAACCGGTAGTTGAAAAGGTTAATGAAGATAACACAGTTAAGGATAAACCTTATGTTAAACCATACCAACCACCACTTCCTTATCCGAGTAAAATGAAGAAGGAAAAACTTGAAGCCGAGCAATCCAAATTCTTGGATATGTTTAAACAGATAAATGTAAATCTTCCTTTCATTGATGTGATTTCAGGAATGCCAAGATATGCTAAATTCTTGAAAGATCTAATCACGAATAGAAAGAAAATGGAAGAACTCTCGGCTGTTACTATGAATGCTAATTGTTCAGCAGTGCTGTTGAATAAGATACCAGAAAAACTATCTGATCCAGGAAGTTTCACAATTCCATGTTTTCTGGGTAGTCTTAGTTCAATAGAAGCATTAGCAGATTTAGGTGCTAGTATAAATCTAATGCCGTATTCACTATACGCTAAACTAGACCTTGGAGAATTGAAACCAACCAGAATAAGCATACAACTAGCCGATAGATCAATAAAATATCCTAGAGGGATAATGGAAAACATGCTAGTTAAAGTTGGTACTTTAGTATTTCCAGTAGATTTTGTTGTTTTAGACATGGAAGAAGATTCTCAAGTTCCTCTCATATTAGGAAGACCATTCTTAAACACGGCTAAAGCAATGATAGACGTGTTCGGTAAGAAACTGACCCTAAGTATAGAGGATGAGAGTGTTACCTTTTCAGTGGATAGAGCAATGCAACAACCACAATCTGCAGATGATACATGTTATTATATTCAAACTATAGATGCACATGCAGAATTATTAGAAGAATTTCCAGAATTACAAGGAACAGGAGAATGTTCTTTAGGAGAAGGTAATGAACCAATTGATGAAGCTGAAATGTTAGCTACACTTATAGCTAATGGATATGAACCAACAACAGAAGAAATTCAAATGCTAAAAGAAGAAGACAGATATCGATATAAATCATCGATAGAAGAACCTCCGAAATTAGAGTTAAAGCCACTTCCAAACCATTTGGAATACGCTTATTTACATGGTGAATCTGAATTACCTGTAATAATATCGTCTTCTCTTACTGAAAATGAGAAATCACAACTCATTTCTGTGTTGAAAGCTCATAAACCAGCCATTGCATGGAAAATTCATGATATTAAAGGAATAAGTCCTTCGTATTGCACACATAAAATCCTTATGGAAGAAGGTCATAAAACGTATGTGCAACGCCAACGAAGACTAAATCCTAATATGCAAGATGTAGTTAAGAAAGAGATTATTAAACTGCTAGATGCAGGTTTGATATATCCAATTTCTGATAGTCCATGGGTAAGCCCAGTTCAATGCGTGCCTAAGAAGGGTGGCATGACTGTCATCACAAATGAGAAAAATGAGCTTATTCCTACTAGGACTGTAACAGGATGGCGTGTATGTATTGATTATAGAAAATTAAATGACGCCACCAGAAAAGATCACTTTCCCTTACCTTTCATAGATCAAATGTTGGAAAGATTAGCCGGAAATAGTTACTATTGTTTTCTAGATGGATTTTCCGGATATTTTCAAATTCCAATAGCACCCGAAGATCAAGAGAAAACCACATTCACGTGCCCTTATGGTACTTTTGCTTATAAACGCATGCCATTTGGACTTTGGAACGCCCCTGCAACCTTTCAAAGGTGTATGATGGCGATTTTTCATGACATGATAGAAGAATGCATGGAAGTATTCATGGATGACTTTTCAGTCTTCGGTGATACATTTAAATCATGTCTAGTTAATCTGGAACGAATGCTAATTAGATGCGAAAAATCAAATCTAGTACTTAATTGGGAGAAATGCCATTTCATGGTTAAAGAAGGCATCGTTCTTGGACATAAAATTTCAAGAGAAGGAATTGAAGTGGATAGAGCTAAAGTAGATGTAATTGCTAAACTTCCACATCCCACCAATGTTAGAGGAGTTAGGAGTTTTCTAGGGCATGCCGGTTTTTACCGACGTTTTATAAAAGATTTTTCTAAAATTGCCACTCCTATGAATAAACTCCTAGAAAAGGATGCACCATTCATCTTTTCAGATGAGTGTATCAAATCTTTCAATATTCTTAAAGAAAAACTCACTAATGCACCAATCATGATAACACCAAATTGGAATCTACCATTTGAACTAATGTGCGATGCAAGTGATTTTGCAATGGGAGCCGTTTTAGGACAAAGGATTGAAAAACGATTTCAACCTATATATTATGCTAGTAAGACATTACAAGGAGCACAAACGAACTATACAACTACTGAAAAAGAACTCCTTGCTATTGTCTTTGCTTTTGACAAATTCCGATCATATCTCGTTCTAGCAAAAACGGTGGTCTATACCGACCATTCTGCTCTTAGATACCTATTTTCAAAACAAGATGCTAAACCAAGATTAATCCGTTGGATCTTACTCTTACAAGAGTTTGATATTGAAATCCGAGATAAAAAAGGAGCAGAAAATCTCGCCGCTGATCATCTTTCTCGTCTTGAAAATCCCGAATTAGAAGTTCTAAATGAATCGACCATACAAGACAACTTTCCTGATGAATATCTATTGAAGATAGATTATAAAGAAATCCCATGGTTTGCAGACTATGCAAACTACTTAGTTTGTGGATTCCTTGAAAAAGGATTATCGTACCAAAGACGAAAGAAATTCTTCAGTGATATAAAACACTATTTCTGGGAAGATCCACATCTGTTTAAAAGTTGTCCCGATGGAATAATACGCCGATGTGTATTTGGAGATGAAGCTAGTAAAATTTTAAACCATTGTCACACAGGACCAACAGGAGGGCATTATGGGCCTCAACTAACAGCAAGAAAAGTTTATGAAGCTGGATTCTATTGGCCTACAATTTACAAAGACGCACACCTTCTTTGCAAATCCTGTGATGCATGTCAAAGGGCCGGAAAAATAAGACAACGTGATGAAATGCCACAAAATGTCATCCAAGTATGTGAAGTATTTGACATTTGGGGTATTGACTTTATGGGTCCATTTCCAAAATCTCATAATAATCTATATATACTCGTAGCCATTGATTATGTATCTAAATGGGCGGAAGCACAAGCTCTCCCAACTAACGATGCACGAGTTGTAGTCAACTTTTTAAAACGTCTTTTTGCAAGGTTTGGAACACCGAAAGCTTTAATAAGTGATCGGGGTACTCATTTCTGTAATAATCAACTTGAGAAAGTTCTTAAAAGATATGGAGTAACTCATAAAATCTCCACCGCATATCATCCACAAACGAGTGGACAAGTTGAAAATACCAACCGAGCTTTAAAACGTATTCTAGAGAAAACCGTAGGATCAAATCCGAAGGAATGGTCCATTAAATTGGAGGATGCACTCTGGGCTTTTAGAACAGCCTACAAAACTCCAATTGGAACCACACCTTTTAGACTTGTTTATGGAAAAGCGTGTCATCTTCCAGTAGAAATTGAACACAAAGCATTTTGGGCTTTGAAAACATGTAATCTTGATTTACATGAAGCCGGACGTCTACGATTAAGTCAACTAAACGAATTAGAAGAATTAAGACATGAAGCATACGATAATTCGTTAATCTATAAAGAAAGAACGAAGAAATGGCATGATAAAAGAATCAGAAGTTCAAAAGAATTTAAAGAAGGAGACAGAGTTCTTCTTTTCAATTCACGATTCAAGCTATTTCCTGGAAAATTGAAATCAAGATGGTCTGGACCATTCATAGTCAAAAGAGTTTTCCCATACGGAACGATAGAATTAATAAATTCAAATGGGATTGAATTTAAAGTTAATGGTCACAGAGTTAAACATTACATACATGGTCCGATGGAAGTCGACAACAAAGTTAATCACAATTTCGACACCACAGCTAACTAAGTGTGGGGAGAATCAAGTCTTTAAAGGATAATATGTATTTCTGTTAGAGTTAGATTGTCTGTTTTCGTGTAGTTCTCGAAAATGGAACACGTATGGTCTTTCCCTAGCAGACCCTAAAGAACTAGTCTTCTCCCCCCATTCTGAATTTTTATTTTTTTTTAGGTTTTTACAAAATGAAGACTGCCTGTGAACTAAACCATGGTCTAATGCTACACGCTTTGATCACTAAACGTAATAATGACATACTCCCGAGTGAAATAGTATCAGTAATCAGAGAAAGAATGGACGGAGTTAGAAAAGGATCCAGATGCGAAGATAATAAGTTACAATTTGGTAAAGGAAAATCAAAATCCGCAGCGAAAAGAAGAGCACGACACCTAGAACGATGTCACAAATGCGGAAAATGGTCACATGGAGGTAAATGTTCAAATAATCAAACCTATTCAAATACCGAATTTGTTACTTTATGCAGAGACGGACCGTTCATATGTTTAGAAGAAAAGACAATGAATGCTAGAGGTTACGCCTATGCAGCCATGGAAGACCAATTAAACCGACTATCTTATGAATATAATAGATCATATAACTAAGAAATCTATTTCACAGGTATGTCTGTACAGTTTTTATTTTGATTTTTTATTTTTAACCTTTTGATAATAAACGCTAATTTGTTCGCTAAAAAGTATTAAATTGGTATTAAATAAAATTAGGTTTGGCGACCGAAATTATTGATATCATTCAAAAAAATTTATTACATCACTGCGAAATTTAACGTTTATTCTTAAGGTATAAATATCTTTAAACAATCAAACCAAAATATTTCAAAAATTCGTCATGAGTTAAATTAGGTCTTGGAACCGAAATTACTTTACCGAAAAGAGGGGCGCATATTTTTGATAATATTTGATTGATTAAAGTGGGATAAAAAGACAAAAAGATTTTTAATTTTATTATGTTTTTAATCTTAATATTTAAATCTTAAATTAATATTGTAAACTTTGTAAAAACAATATATTTAAAATTGTAAATATTTGAAAAAATTAATATAAGTTTGGTGTGAATTTATAATATGAATTTTTAAAATAAGTTTGGTGTGAATTTATAATATGAATTTTTAAATTAAGTTTGGTGTAAATTTTTAATTTTTAAAAATATGAATTTTTAATTTTATGCATTTCAAATTTTAAGTTTGGTGTGATTTTTTTTTATTATTAATTTTGAATTTTATATTTATGTTGTGTGAATTTAAAAACAAAAATTTACTTTATCTCATTAAGTTAAAAATATGATTTTTAAAAATTCGTCGTAAGTTGAAGACTAGGTCTTTGAACCGAAATTGCTTTACCCGAGGGAGGGACGAGAACTTTTATTATCATTATTTTTAATCTTATTGATTTAAAGTATGCCAAAAACATTAAAAAAACCCAAAAATCTTAGCTTTTAAAACAATCGCTACAAAAAGACAAATTTTAAAATTTTGTCGAGGGACGGACTAGGGCATCGTCCCGAAACGACCTCGTCTTAAAAAGAAACAAAATTTTTAAAATTTTATTAAATTTTATGTTTTAAAAGTATAAGGTTATTAAAAAAAAAAAAAAAAAAAAAAAAAAAAAAAAAATCCTGGAAAATACCCCCATGCGACTCGCATGGGGGTAAGAGTAAAACCATGCGAGTCGCATGGCGGCCAAAAACTGGCCAGGAACAAAATCCAGCCGAGTTCTGCTCTTTCTTCCACAAACACACACATATACACGAAAACTCTCCCAAACTCTCTCAATTTTTCACCAATTTTCACCAAATTTCTTGCAAAACTTCACAATAATCATGCCTAGATTCAGTAGTCTCAACCCCTTCAGGAGAAAGGTAAAGATTTCACCCCTAATCTCTTAAAATTCGAATTTTTGTGTTCTTGAGCTAGAAAATTTATATTTTGATTTTGTTAAATTTAGGTGTAATTAGAGCTAAATTGTTGTTATATTATGCATGTATATCCTAGATAGAAGCTATTTAACATGAATTGAAGCTAAAAACTTCAAATTTTTAAAAATCTAGGGTTTGTGTTCTTGAGCAATTTGGGGCTTTTTGATATAAACAGGTTATGGCCGATTTTTGTCATGAATTGTTGCTAAATTAAGTAGTGTAACATGTTTAGGTAGTTAATTGATCCAAACTTTGAGCCTAAACATGTTTTTGAGAATTAAAGTAGACTTTTTAAGTCTAAAAATTCATGAACTTGGATAATTTGATATAAAGGCCATTTGAAACTTGTTTCATTGCTAGTAGTGATTTTTTTGGCATGTTATTTGAGATAAATGCTTATGAACTTGATGTACATTTTTCGTATATGCTTATTTGACAAAGTGTAGACTTGACAAAAATGTGAAAATGAGCACTAGTTTGATTTGAATGCCATGTAACAAGTGTTTAATTGCTATAATGATTATTGTTGACATATTTAAGAGTTTAAATGTGATAAAACATTGTACACATTTTCGTATGTAAAAGTGTAGAATTGTTTTTGTTAAGAAAATGTGTATAAAATGTGTTATGAATTGAACATGTCATCATAATTGTTTCAAGTTATTATTTTGATAACACTAATGCATATTTGGATGCAAAAATTTTGTGTTTAATGTGTTTTGCAGAAAGCCGATACTGGAGGTTCAGGAGCATCATCATCCAGGCAACCAGAGCCCGAACCGGAAATGTTTCATGAACAAGAACAGCATATGCAACAAGAAGAAGAAGAACAGGAGGAGCAACATATTCCATATCACGATCAAGATCAATTATTCGTGAATCAGTTTCGTCAATTCGCTCCACATCAAAGGATTCTGAGCTTAGACATTAATGAAGATCAGTTACACCCAAATCTGAGATTTGATCGATGTTGGATAGAGTATCCAGATTATCAAAAGAACATGCACATTCTCTACTTTAAGGTTGTTGAAATGCCAAGGGCAATTGACTGGGTACCTTTGGAAACAGTTGACCTTGCCGAACCGATTCGGGGATTATTGGTGCAAAGGTATGGTAATTCTCAGTTTAACGATTGGATGCGTCTATTTTCCATTCGTAGAACCATATATAGGGAATGGTGTATAGAATTACTTAGTACTATTAAGTTAAATAGTGATGTTAGGAGGATAGATGATAGAAGCTTTATTAGATTTCTGTTAGGTGGACGCATGTACAGAATGTCCATGATAGATTTAGCCAGGGCCTTACAGATTTACACCCCTGCTGAACTTTTGAGCCCCGACTGTAATAGCCTGATTGCCCAAGGAGAAAGGGTAGATAGGGAATTTGATATTAACGCTGTCTGGAGGCGTATGTCCCACTTTAATGAATTTCACGCCAGTGGAAATCATACATACTTAGATATAGACAGAGCGGAACTCCGGGTGATTCATAGATTCTTAGCAAACACAATCACACAAAGGGGTAGGAATAAGGAGAAATTGACCGTAAACGATTTGTTCTACCTCAAGTGTATTAGAGACCCGAGGAGTTTCGTTAACATTCCCTATTGTGTTGGTTATTATCTCGCTAATGTAGTTTCGGGGATGAAATCGGGGAGTATTATAGGTGGTGGTATTTTCATTACTCTCATTGGAGAGTATTTAGGTGTAGATAAGCACCAAGGGGGTCCAATGAACGAAATAGAGGACGGAGGTGAAACCATAAGTTCAAACCTTTATCACGGTGCAAGGGTATTATTGATGAGACGTGGTCGGGTATATCGATACGAGGGACCTCAGCGACAGGTAGAGAGAGGTTCGGATGATGAGATGGAGGAGGCGAACAACATTATAGGAGTTGTTCGGGAGACTGCTCTTGATTTAGGCATTCGTATGGAGGATGAATACATGACGAACTATGATAGGCATATGCAGTACGAGGCATGGCAACGCCGGAATGACTACGAGCATTCCCGGCAACGAGAGCATGGCCGATGGGATTATCATCAGCGCCAAATTATAAGCCAGTTGCAGCCTGGCGAGATGTATTATCCGACCCGACCCGCATACTATCCCGCACATCAGCCAGAGATGAGACCACCCTATGATTCATATGATTATGACGCAGCTTACCAGTTCACCTATAATCAGCCATGGAACCCGGACGCGAACATGAATTGGGATCCATATCCTAATTTTCCTCCTAACCCACCTCCTGATCAGTAGAGATAAGTTGATAATTTTTATTTTTATTATTTTAAACACTTAATATTTTATTACGTTTATGTAATGTTTGATATTCTTATTATTATTGTGTACTAATATTTTTCTTATAGTTTGAAAGTGGGATGCCAAAGTTCCATTTCAAATTTCATGTATGATTATATTTGTATTGTATGTATTCTATTTTATGCACAAAACAGGGTAAAACAACGCGTTTTCAAAGACTGGCATTAAGTTCAGCAAAAGCAAGTAATTTTGACGACAATGATGCAAAATATATGTGAAATAACAACAAGACGGAATGAACAAATGACGTGCACCATTTATCATTCAGCAAACAAACGCCAATATATTTGGAAACTTTGGTAAAAATTTAATCATTTTCACACAAATCACCCTCAATAATTTAAATTGTTACTGATTTCTTGCAAATGAGGGCATTGCAAGATCTTAAGTGTGGGAAGGGATTAAATTCTTTCGGATTTTAAAATTTTTATATTAAACACTTGGTTACCATTAAAAATACTAGTAAAGCAGTAGTTGTATTAGAATCTAGTGCTCTCTGATAAAAAAAGAACAGCCCTAGTCTTATATACTGACTACCCAATTCTAGTAAAATTTTTCAAAATTTGCAATTAAATGAATTCAAATCATGTTTATACATATTTATGAACGATAAAACTAGGTTTTAACACCGAAATTATTGTTACCTCGGAAAGGACATAAATTGAGAAACAAACTAAAATGTTAAAATTCATTTAAAATGGAATAGAGGACGATAAAAAGAAAAATAAAAAGCCAAGTGTGGGAAAATTTACCAAGTTATTTTAAACATATGTCACATATATCTGTAACAAATAACTGAAAATACTTTTGCTTTGGACTAAACTAAACTGTTTTACCCGATGAAAGAAAAGAAGAGATGGATCTACACGATGAATCAATTCCATCATTAAAAGGAAGTAAAGTCTTCCGAAAAAGACACGCGCTTCTTGATTTAGGTCATGAAGTTGTCGTTCAGACCAGCTGTAGGTTGACGAAAAATCTAGAAAAGTCATCACTAAAATCAGCAGGAAATCCACGGACCTCAGCATTAAATAGGGTCGCCAAGTGGTCAGATTTATCCTAACCATGAGAAGGATTTATCAAGTACAATGGGGGGGCACCGTGCAAATTAGCTGGATAAGACTAATGAATCAGATCCCCAGAAAGGATAATCTCCTTAAAGATTAAAAATCAGCTTTTAAGACTGATATTACTCAATCCTTGAGATTGACCTTAAAGATTGAGAATTCAAACTCATGGAATTCGATGATATCTAAACTCGAGCTTGAACGAGAAAATATTTTGATAAAAATTACAAACCGATTTGTTTTCTGAAAACCCATTTTCAATGCGTTCATTACCATTGAACGTAAAATCCTAGGAATTCACCTGGAATTCATTAGGTCACCTGAACCAAATCGGGTGTCAACCGTAAGAACGGTGGTTGCATAACATGGTCAAAGACAGGACTTTGTGCCAAACCGACAAATTATAAGGGTGAGCTTTACTATTGCTCCTACCAAGGATAGTAATTGCGTCCGACACGTTATAGACCATAATTAAAAGCATGTCACGGGACATTGCCTTAACAGTTTCTTGTTCAACGCTTTCCTTTACAACCGGACGGTAGTTTGCCGAAAGGTAATATACGGGACAAGTAAACTGGACGTGTTGCTTTCCTAATACAAGGTTAGCAAGTGGGTGACACAAAACCGCAAGTTTTGAGCTAAAATTTTCAAATCTGAAACCCACCAAACCCACAAAAATATTTTGCAAACACCGGTAAAGGGTTATTCCGGAAAACTTATCTAGGGTAAAAACTAGATTTCGAAAGATCAAATGTTTTCATAAAAATCCAATTTCCTTAATGGATCTAAATTTTTATAGTCATGTGGGACTGTAAACCATATCGTTACTACCATTGTTTATACCGCCGTATAGAAATCACTGATGTACAAAGTGTGAAGAATAAAGAAGTGATTCTAGTATTTCAAGACAATATTGCTTGAGGACAAGCAACGCTCAAGTGTGGGAATATTTGATAATGCTAAAAACGAACATATATTTCATAGCATTATTCCTCAAGAAAGACAAGCTTTTAGTTGCAATTGTTCTATTTACAAGTGATATTCGTTTAAATAAATAAAGGTGAAGACAAAAGACAGATTCGACAAATTGAAGACAAAAAGGTCCAAAGAGCTAAAAAGTACAAGATACAACTAAAAAGGTTCAAAATATTGATGAGGAACGTCTCAAAATGACAAGAGTACAAGTTGCGGAACACAAAGTACGCGATTTAAAATAATACGCAAGGACGTCCGAAAATCCGGAACCGGGACCTGAGCCAAGAAGAAACGCCCGACGCAACGGACCAAAAATATCTAGTCTACTATGCACAAGAATATAATATAATATATATATAATTATATATAATTATATATTATATATATTATTATTATTATATTACGTCGACAAAGAAGAAAACAAAAGCAGTTGGCTGAATCCAGGGTGGCCATGCGACTCGCATGGCCAGAGGCACAAAACCATGCGAGTCGCATGGTGTGAGATTGCTGGTCAGGTCCTATATAAAGCCAGTTTTGTGCCGAGTTATGATCATCCTTTTTCTCTTCCTCTTCATAAGTAATATATATTTATATTTATAATTTATATTTTAATTTTAATTATAATTCTAATAATAAGGGTATGTTAGCGAATGTTGTAAGGGTGTAAGTCGAAATTCTGTCCGTGTAACGCTACGCTATTTTTAATCATTGTAAGTTATGTTCAACCTTTTTATATTAATGTCTCGTAGCTAAGTTATTATTATGCTTATTTAAAACGAAGTAATCATGATGTTGGGCTAATTACTAAAATTGGGTAATTGGGCTTTGTACCATAATTGGGGTTTGGACAAAAGAACGACACTTGTGGAAACTAGACTATGGGCTATTAATGGGCTTTATATTTGTTTAACTAAATGAAAGTTTGTTAATGTTAATATAAAGATTTACAATTGGGCGTCCCTATAAATTACCATATACACTCGATCGGACACGATGGGCGGGGTATTTATATGTACGAATAATCGTTCATTTAACCGGACACGGGAATGGATTAATAGCCACTAGAATAATTAAAACAGGGGTAAAATTACATTCAAGGGTAATTGGTGTAATTGTTAACAAAGTAGTAAAACCTTGGTTTACACGCAGTCGATAACCTGGTGTATTCATTAAACAAAGTATTAAAACCTTGTTACAATTCGAATCCCCAATTAGTTGGAATATTTATCTTCGGGTATAATAATAATTTGACAAGGACACTTGCAATTTATATTTATGACTGATGGACTGTTATGGACAAAAACCAGACGGACATATTGAATAATCCAGGACAAAGGACAATTAACCCATGGGCATAAAACTAAAATCAACACGTCAAACATCATGATTACGGAAGTTTAAATAAGCATAATTCTTTTATTTCATATTTAATTTCCTTTATTTTATATTTAATTGCACTTCTAATTATCGCACTTTTATTTATTGTTATTTTATTTTATCGCACTTTTAATTATCGTACTTTTTAATTATCGCAATTTAATTTTATCGCATTTTTATTATTCGCAATTTCATTATCGTTATTTACTTTAAGCTTTAATTTAAGTCTTGTATTTAATTTATATTTTACATTAGGTTTTAACTGCGACTAAAGTCTTAAAATCGACAAACCGGTCATTAAACGGTAAAAACCCCTCTTTATAATAATAATATTACTTATATATATATTTGTATTTTTATAAAAGTAAACTAATATAGCGTTGAGCTTTGCTTAAAGATCTCCCTGTGGAACGAACCGGACTTACTAAAAACTACACTACTGTACGATTAGGTACACTGCCTATAAGTGTTGTAGCAAGGTTTAAGTATATCCATTCTATAAATAAATAAATATCTTGTGTAAAATTGTATCGTATTTAATAGTATTTTCTAGTAAAATAATAACTATTTTATATACTACCCCGCTGGACATCAATAACTCTCACGATCGTGTGTCTAACTCGTTTGGCCGGTTGTGTAAACTCAAACGGTCGGTTGTGTACTCACACGATCGGGTGACTATTTGGAACTCAAACTGCTAAGGAAACTCACACGGTCGACTAAGAGACAAACAGTTAGGTTTTAACACTCAATCGGTAGACTGTCTGGACTCAATCGATCGTTGATATCGCTCCAATTATACACATTTTATGTCGCGATATTGGTTCTTTTTGGTTATTATTTCACGTAGAATTGAAGACTTTTGCGGGTACTTGAGAGGAAATGATGATTTGTGTTCGAGAAGTCTTTGGTTTAATGTTTTGGTTGGTTTCAGCAAAGTGTTAGCTTTAAATAGACTCAAGACAAGATTAAACGCGAAAAAAATGAAGATTTGCTGATATAGGACGAATTGCGATCGCGATGGGAGTGGTTGTGGCCGCGATATATGGACAGAACTTGAAGAATTCGTAAGGAAGCTTAATCACGGTCGCGATTTCACGATGCCGGTCGCGATTTGGAATAGTCACCGCGGTCGCGATTGACTCGTTGAGGCTTTGATGCGGTGGCGGTGTGTGTTGTTTTTCTGCCTACTATTTATACACGGGTTTTTAACCCCGCTTAGGTTATGCAGCTTTTTGACTACTAATTTTTGAGGGTTTTGAAGACTAACTTTTATTCCTTGAAGACTAGTTCATCACTTTTGTTCCATCATTAATTACTTTCGGTACTTAATTCTTTCATTAATTTCAGTTTTGTAATCATGAATTCTTCTAGTTTTCAATACTTTGTTTCGTGCACTTTTAGAGCACGAGGTGTCCGTAGTCCATTTCGGTGTCAATTTTCAGTGTCCAAAATGGACTTTGAGCTTGACTGACTGTGATATGAGTGAGAGTGTCCACAATGTCCATTTCAGTGTCCATTTTTATTTTTAAAATATTTTTTAATATTAATTATTGTTTTATAATTAAATTAACTATAGTAATTTAATTAAATTAACTATATTAATTTAATTAAAAAACAAACATAAAATACACAATAATTACATGATCTATACTCTTAATTCAATTACATAGATTGTTAATCGTTTAATGTTAGTTAAATTGAGATGCAATTTATGCTTCAACACCTAGGTGATCTAGACAATTAGATAAGTGATTTCAAGTGATTGTGTCATTATTTTAATTGATAATTGAAAGAGTTGTGAACTACATAATCGAGTAACTATTTCAAGTGATTGTTATAATTAGAATTTTACGTGAGTTTAGTCCAAATCAAGTCTCACTAGTTTTATCAAATATAGTTAATGTTTTGAAGAAGGTTTATGTGAGTTTATTGACTTCAATTGGTTTAGACTTTGTGAGAAGTCATAAGACTATATTAAGGGCATAATAATCGGTAATAACTGCAAGAACAATCCATATCGATAGTGTATCATTCAAATAGGCACTGTTTTTCCTTTATTGTTTAATTCGTTTATTTACTTCGCGTTGCTTTCGTGATTTAAAACACAATTCAAACTTTCTTTAATTAAACTCTTAAGATAATTACTAGTTTTAAAGTCTTAATTAAACTGCTCTATGTGGAACGAACTGGTCAAATTACTTGTTAGTTACTGCATGATCGGGTTCTAGTTGCCTGTAATTGTGTGATAATTGTTAAGTTTTTAGCTAGTCATTTTAAGGTACGATTTCACATATCAATCGTGTGTGTTCTTCTCAGTAGCAGGTATAAGAACTACGATTTTTGAAGGAAACACGATCTAGGAACCTGTTTTTGACAAAAACAAACCAAACCAAAATGACGGAGACCTAAAACAACTTACAGGGAACATGATTAAACACAATAAACACTTACTATAACGTAGAAACAAGTGGATTTGACACAAAAATCCCTTTTAACCAAAAACCCACACTTTTAACACTTAGAAACGATTGAAAACAGACAATCCAGAAATCTAGCTCTGATACCACTTTGTAGACGAATAATTAAGGATCTTAGGACCTTTCTAAACTCGATCTAATGGCAGAAAATATTAGAACAAGGTTCACTCGAATAAAGGGTCGTATCAGGGTCGAATGAATCAAACCTAGGCTATATGCTAGATTAGGACGACTCCTAGATGTGTTACTCGGTGGGTGTTGGGGTTCGGGTGTTGGGGTATCCGAACGACTGGAATAAAGGAATATGGTTTATGGTTAATAGGATGAGTAACCTAACAATGTAGGCACAAACCCGTATATATAATGTCCCCAGACACAGTCGGTCGATTGTCTATGACAGTCGATCGAAAGTGTGTATTCAGTCGGTTGATTGTGTGGATTCAGTCGGTGGACTGTGTGGATATATTAACTATTGTTATAAAACGTTAACACGGACACACACATAAGTTCAATAGTCACAAATACAATATTATCGCTATTATATGACTGGATTTAAACATAAAGGTATTTTGAACTAGGGATTACAAATATGCATTAACACCTACCTACGTATTTTATTGTATTTGGCGCCTTGCGGTACAAAAGTCTTGTCGATGATAGATCATCTACAACGTGCATTTTATATTGATTTAGCAATATTATTTTGTATCTCTTTAAGCTTGCCTTTACAAAAAATTTATTGACTTATCGTCTTAATAATTAGTACATGTTAACACTATTGATGTCCTATTATTAGGGTTAATATCAATAATATCTTAATATTTAACATTTATTTACTCAACATTGTACATATAGAAATACAAACTCGGAGTATTTTCAAAGTAATATAAAGATAACCAAATTTCACAACAAACTTTTCAAGTATCTATCGTCTCGTTTTAGAGATTTAAATAGAATTTAAATACTAAAAAAAAAAAAAACTAAAACAGGATCACAACTAACAAATCACAACTCCTATAAGAATAATCGAAGATATTATGAGACCTTTGAGACCCAATGGGGAATCACAACTTCGATAAAAATACAAATAAAAATTATAGCCAAGAAAACTATAAGGTAGTGTAAAACAGTTACAAACGGGTTTGGTTTACCTATGGGAAGGGTAACCAAATATGCCAATGTTGCGCATGTTATGACGCCTAAAAATTAATGCTTCACCTAAAAAGGGGTCGGTTGAATAATGATGTGTCAGTGATGCGTACTTCACCAACACTAACACAAATGCCAACAATAGTAAGTTACTAACTTAGGTGAGAAAAGAGTTCGTGGAAGATCGGTGGTAGATGTAAATGGCAAGATATTTTTCTGAACGAATAAAAATTATTAGTTAATTCATTGTAGATAATATCATTTGATTGCCTTAAGTAAGGAACCTTTTTTTTTAAATTTTAGGTAACCCAAATTCAATTGGTAACCGAATTAGACATACCTTTTTGGACGAAAAATAAAAAAATAAATTATCATAGATCATGATACCTTACATTTAATTCAGAGCAAACATGTGACCCTACAGTCTATTTGACAACCATTGGTCTATTTGGCTCGAGTTAAGTGTAGGGTGTTATGATCTATGATAACTATGACAATTTAATTTTTATTTTTCGTTCAAAAAGGTATCCCTTGTTCAATTATCAAGTAAAAATAGATTAAACGAAATTAGAAAAAACCTTCCTCATTTAGGGTAATCATATGTTAGTTATTAATGTTTGGAATGAATCTACTAATATTTTTTATTCATTCAGACATACCGCGGGGCCATCTACCTCTACCCTTCATTTTCTGCATACTCTTATCTCTTATCTCACCTAAGTTAGTAACGGATTATTGTTGGCACTTATGTCAGTATTGGTGTCGTACGTATCACTGACATGTCTGGATTTTGACCGACCACTTCTTCATGCGAATCATCAACTTTTTAAACGTTGTAACATGTGCGGTGTTGGCATATTTGTTCACCCTGCACATAGGTGTACCAAACCGGTTTGTAACTGTTTACACTACCTCATAGTTTTCTTGGCTATGGTTGCTACTGATATTCTTATTGAAGTTGTGATCGTCCCTTTGTTCTCAAAGGTCCCATCATATCTTCGATTATTCTTATCAGAGTTGTGATCTCTTAGTTGTAATCCTCTTTTGGCTTTTCAATTCTGGTTAACTCTCTAAAACAAGACGATAAGATGCATGAAAAGTTTGTTGTGAAATTTGGTTATCATCATGTTACTTTGAGTACACTTATGATAAGTGCACCTTCTTTGTATTTCGATATGTACAATGTTGAGTAAATTATTAAGATATTAACTGTCACACTAAAAACATCAATAGTATTTACATGTACTCATTAAAAAGACAATACACCAAGAAATTTTTTGTGAAGGCACACCTAACGAGATCTAAGTTAATATTCCTAAATCAGTATAGAGTGCACGTTGTAGATGATGTATCAATGACAGCATTCTCGTACCAAAAGTGGCAAGGCACCAAATACGAAAAGATATATGGGGCAGTTATCATTTACCTCAAACAAAATTTGTTGTTACGAGGACTTTGCTAAACCACCCTCATATCTATAAATACTTCCCAATAGGTCATATCCTCACATGGTAGGGATGACATCGGGCTGGGTTTGGTTCGGGTTTAGGTAATTCTAGACCCGAACCCGGTTAGAAAACCCTGTCCCAAACCCGGCCCCATACCCGTCGGGTCCCCATTTACTTACTAACTTTCGGGTTATCGAATTTCTCCATGGGTAAACGGGGTACCCATATAGTTACTAACTCAAGGGTTATCGAGTTTTCTTGTGGGCATCGAATATCCCCGTTGTTAGCCATTAGCATTCACCATTCACTTATTCAGTTTATGTTTCAATAATGATATTAAATTGAGTTCTAAATCTTAATAAATATATATAAAAATATAGAGCAAGTTTATATTTTTATTGTTAAATTTTATTATAATTATTAATGAAATTGAAATCCCCTTCGAGTAGGGGATATGGGCCGGATATATTCGGGTCGGGTATGCAGGTTTGTATCTAAACCCATCCCCATACTCGAACTCGAAAAAAAATTAAAACCTCCCCTACCCGGCCCAAAACCCGTATACCTAGACCCAAATCCGATCCAAAAGTGTCGGGTTTCAGATTTACCCCTCGGGTACGGTCTTTTTGCCATCCATGCATGAAATGAGACATACTAATGCCCATTATTGAGATGTAACCTATGGAGTGAGGGTATGTTGGCTACGTTTCACATACTTTCGGATATTTTATGATGATCCTTGGGAACGGAAAATGTTCCACTTTTTTTTTAGTATAGTAATTTTATTTCAAAAGGGTGATGTAATTGTGTACATCATGTTAATTTGTTATTTGTCATTAGATTTATCAGATAAAAGGAATTATATAGACTATCTGTTTGAGATAAGTCCGTATATAAGTTTTCAATATAAAGTTACCAACACAATTGTTTTTCTACGACTCTACAATGCATCAGTCGAACGGGAAAGTGTTCTGGTTGGATCTTAGAAATCATAATGGTGGACCCAGGGCCATTTAGGTCGGCTTGGTTCTTGTCGTATATTTGTTGTTTGTTTCGTGTTTGTTTAGACCGGTAGCAACCATCACCGCCCTTGGGGTTTTTTACCCCGCCGTTGCTTCGGCGCCACTGCTAGCGCAAGTGGTGGTGGGCGCCGTTGATCGGCCGTGAACCAAAATGCTATGCATTGATCGATTGGAAGACGGACAAATATGATTAAATTGTAAAAAAAAAAAAGAAATTGGAAACTGAAAAAAGGACCGTTGGCATGTAACGGCTATTTTTTTTTTTAATTAATACTCTTTAATTTCTATATATACACTACCCATTTACACTTCAAACAACATTCTCATTTTACATTATCTCAAACACCATTCTCATTCTCATTTCCTATCAAAAAGTCTACAAAAAAATCTCAAACAAAAGAAAAAACAAACAACCAAACAACCCTCAAACAATGTCGGTGTTGATATGTGAAATTCGTTACTTCAAGATAGCGCTCAACATAATATTGTAGTTCCGATTTAAAAGTTTGTAGTTCCGAATTCGTTACTTCAAGATAGCGTTACTTCAAGATTATATTGTAGTTCCGAATTCGTTACTTCAAGATACTGCTCAACATAATTTAATGAAAGTCTGTAGTTTATTAAAAAATATATTTCGGTTCAATTTAAAATTCTTTTAAATTTATAAATATAATTATAAAATTAATAATCATAAATAATAATAATAATAATAATAATAATAATAATAATAATAATAATAATATAATAATAATAATAATAATAATAATAATAATAATAATAATAATAATAATAATAATAATAATATATAAATATAAAATGTTGATGTGGGGTCAATGCGGTTGGTGTGATTGTTGTTAGTGAATGTGGTTGGGAAGTGGTTGGAAGAATTTGCTGAGGTGACGCTGATGTGGCACAGTGTGGTTGAAAAAGTGTAGTGATGGTTGAGAGTAGTCTTAGTTGCTTGTTTTTGTTAAATTTGGTGTTAGCGTTTTAGCGCGGATTTGACTTGGTTTAGTTAGCTTATGGTATTTGTTTTACAACCCGAGCCTCATCTTTATTCATTTTGGTTGTATCCGTGTTATAGGTCCTTTCATTTTTGATGAAGGTTCATAGTTATTAATAGTAATCATTATTTTTAGCCACAAAAAATAAAATAAAAAAAATAAAAAAAAAATCAGTCAGCTACATCTCTAGTAGAGCAAGTAACAGTAAGTATAAAGTGTCACTCCTAATTTTCGACGAAAATAACGAAAACTCATATAGAAACAGAATATTTACTAGAAGAAAACGCTAAAAATGAGATATCCTACTTGCAAACTTAAGTTGCCTAAGTCAATTAAGATGTCCTACTTGCAAACTTACCCTCCCTGCAAGCTTTCACAAGTTCAAAGCTCATAATATAACAGTAAGAAACTAAACAAAAAGTGATCAATATAGTGCAAAAGCTTAGTTAGGAATGACAATAGATATGATATGAATCAGATGAGACTATATTCATAACTATATCCATTCAGTTTTTAAAAATCCATATTTATATCCATTTAAAAATATTTCATCCATCCATATATGTTGAATTAAGTGGGTTTAATGGATATTCGTTAATATTTAGTTTTTCTAAAAATATTAATATAATGACATGAAATCATCGAAGTATTATTAACAAAGATATGTTATATATGTAAGATATATGAGTTTAATACTATTTACATAGTTTTATCTTTAGAATCTATATTTAATATTTTTGATAACATTTTAATATTTATAATGTAGATATATTAGTATTAATATATGTGATGTGTAATTTCGTACTCTAAATTATCAGTTATATACCTATCGATTATCACACAATACATGCAACTATAACCAGTTCGTGTAGTAATTAAACAAGTATTTGACAAATTCGTTTCACAGAGAGCAGACAATTAAAAACTTGAACTATGAATTATTCTAAGATTTAAAAGGGGAGTTTTGTTGTAAAACTGATTAAACGTGAAAGTTAATTAAACTTAATTCAATAAGAGACAAAGTTATCCACTTAGATTCAATTCCCTAGGCTAGGATTGCTCGTTTAAAACCGTAAATTTAACAATTATGATAATGTGACACTGTATTTATCTGTCGATTCCTACAGTTTAAGACTAGCCACCTAGGTATAACTGTCGTTACCTAGAGTTACTAACCAATTCACAATGATATCACTCAAGATTATAGTCTAACTTAGGTTGGTTTGGTGTCCCTTACAACCTCACAATTATTGCAACTAATTTCAAGTTCAACCACTATACGATTAATTTTATTATCGGTGTCCCTCATAAAATCTCACGTATTCCTAAATTATTCACGTTCAATAATCTAGTAAAAGCTATTAATCAATTTAACCGTCGTTAGTTAATCAATAACTTTCGTGATCTAACAATTAATAAGCTTTAATAACGATGGATCTTAGTTAGACATAAAATCGTGTAATTAAAATTAATTGTATTTAACCAAAAGATCGCAATTCATCACCTAGGTTCATGCATCTAAGTGAATACTAAAAAATTAGCTACTCATAATGGAACAAGAAACAAATAAATAAAAAGAATGTTGAAACATAAACATTAAAGATGAAGAATAAAAATTACCAAAGAATAAATTGAGTTGCAATTACTAGCTATTGTTCCTTGCCAAAAGTATAAAAGAAAACTAAATTGTTGTTTATACCTTAAATAAAAGTTGCTCCAGCCGTAAAAAAAGTAATCGATTCCTAAAGTGACAAAAGGCTTTCATATTTATAGTTGTAGACCGACTTCCGGAACAAGCAAAGTAATGCGCCGTATCATATTAGTGATGCGACGCATCACTCTAAATTACGATAGTCCAATTTACAATATAGTACGTCGCATCTTCACAAATACGTCGGAACCAATTTAGCCTGACTTGAATAATTGAAGACTGATGCGGCTCATCACTCTTATTTCCCAATTTCTCGTGCAACACACCTCGAGTCTTCAACATAAACAAATAAATCAACAAGCATCTTCACTTTCTAATTCTTATCATCCAATATCTTCACTTTGTAACTCTTGTACCATTTTCACTAATGTTGCTTGAAAACAAACATTTTATCTTCGAATACTTTCGGAATTGAGAGTTTAGGACCCAATATTGCGTGTAAAAATATGACTAAATGTCGCAATATCAATATGTAAATATATATGCATATATATCAAGTATATAAGTATATAGTGTTAAAACTACAAATAGACCATATAATTTCACTTTTATTTCATTGTAGTCGATATAGTCAAAAAAATACTATTGTTTATATTTCTATAAAGATGACATGATATCTATCTCATCTTTAAAGAAAAATAAAAAAAAATGTCACATTATTATTTTAAATTGTCCATCCGGTAAGTGATAAAATTTTGTTTACATATATACATGATTTGAAAGTTTATGACCTACAAAGGTATTTTTGGGGTATATAGCATACAACAGAATAAAAGTGAAAGTATATATCGTATTTGTAGTTTTAACCTATATTTATATGTAAATATGTATTTCAGCTGCTAAATGGATATATACATGGATAATAAATTGTCGTATATACCCGATCCATTAATTTTTCAGATCGTTCCTATTCATATCCATTTATCATCCATTAAATCATCTATATCCATTTTGACGAATCGAATCAGATGGATATTCGATGGATTAGACATCCATTGCCATCCCCAACTTTGACCTCTATTACAATTGTTTGTGCATAAAAGTAAATCCCTAGTTCTATTGGTTATGTAACATTTAATTCAGTCATTGGTTATAAGACATGTAACACCCCGTTTTCCCCCGAATATGATATATAGGTGTATCGTGTATTACAACTAGTGTATGAAGGGTTTGAGACGTGTTCGTGTGTTGGAATTCAAGTACGCGAGAAAGGGACAGAAACCCGTTTTGGGTCGCGGCGCGACAGGGTGAGCAGCGGCGCGGCGTTTCAAGCAAACCAAGATCAGATGGCCTATCAAATGGATCCCAGACCACGTTTAATGTCGCGGCGCGAGGATATGGGGCCGCGACGCGGCGTTCCTGGCGAGCTGGAACCAGATTTGTAATTTTAAAAGATATTCAAGGGCATTTTTGTCATTTCGCGTGTGTGCCAGATTGGCATCTTAAATCCCATCCACTCATTTCATTTCCTTTATTTATTTTTCCTTTTCTTTCTATTTTTCCTCTCAAACTTAAAAACTCCACTTGATTCAAAGGAATTTTTGAAAAGGAAGAAGCGGGATTCGATCGAAAGCGTAAGAGACAAGTTTGTTCTCCTCGTTCTTAGCTACAAGGTGATACTAGTGGTAAGATCTAACTCCGAATTTCGTTTTTGTGTTCATAATTCAAATTTAGGGCTTTTGATTGTATGTTCATAAATGGAACCCCATTAGTTGTTAATTGAAGATTAACACCAAGATTCGGATTTATTGTTGATGTTGGCGGGTTTTAGGTTTGGTGAGCAAGTGTAAGCTTGTAAGACTTGTAAACGGGTGTAATCACTAGTATTTAGTGATTATTGAGGTGTTGGAAGCCTTTTGGGCTCGATTGGTTGACTAATTTTGAATAGAGTCAAAATTAGGGTTTTATGATGTTTATGCCTGATTGTCGATTTAGTTGAGTTTATAAACTTAAAATGAGTTAAGTGGAAGTATAAACTTGTGTTAATGGCGATTTAAAGTCTAAACTAGCAAATGGTGAGATGTTGACTTTCATGGGTCAAAATTAGGGTTTTGGTGTCAAATTGGGTAAGACAAGTGTTTAACACTTGCGTTCGGGTTCAATCGGTGTATTAGGACCATTCTCACTTGTGTTAGTGATTATTGGCTAGTTTGGGCGCGGTTTGTGCTTGGAAGTGCATTTGGGTCGAAATTGCGCTAATTGTCAATTTGGGTTGATTCGTATATCCACCCTAATTATTTTACTTGTTATGTGATGAATGGATTAGGTACTTTCAATTGGCAATTTCGGATTTTGGTTTGGCATCCATCAAGACTTCAAGGTGAGTGTTAATATCCTATGTGCATATGTATGTGTAGGATGGGTGCGGGTCGGGTGAAGTGATTCTCGGATATAGAGCTCACTTCACATATAGGTGAATTTGATGGACTTGAGTATGGGTCCAATTGGCACGGTTGTGCATTTTGGTTGACCACCTTTGGGGAGGTGCACATTTTGTGTGTACGATATCACATGGTCTTGTGATGTGGATAATCCCGATGGCGTGGGATTTGGTATTTTAAATGCGGTTGAGTAACCCCGATGATGTGGATTTGTATAATCCCGATGACGTGGGTTAGTTGTGAGAAGTAAGTCACGTGTGGATGCGGATTCACGATGACGCATGTAGTTCGGTCATCTATTGAGGTAGTGATCTCGTGTGGTTGCGGATTACTAAGGCTCGTGTAGTTCGGCCAACCTCGATGTTGTTGTGTTATTAAAGATAGTAGTCTCGTGTGGATGCAGATTTACTAAAGCTCGTGTAGTTCAGCCAATCTTCATTTTGGTATATGGTAGTTGGTTTCGGTATTGGGTTAAGGGGTTAACCTTAGGCGTTTATATATTGTTATATATATATATATATATATATATATATATATATATATATATATATATATATATATATATATATATATATATATATATATATATATTGTCGTATTGTTGTGATGTAGCTAACCCTCCGGGTGTAGCTTATTAGCGTTGTTCACATCGTCGTTGGCGAACTTATATTTGTTGTTATTTTAGCTTGTTGCTTAGTGATCGTATGGTATGCTTAGATTAGCTTGCCTTTATGCTTGGATGCTCCGGTATGCGTTATTTGATTACTTGTGTGGCGTGTCCATTTTATGCATATATATGTATGTAGTATATTCTCACTCACTAAGCGTTAGCTTACCCTCTCGTTGTTTACATTTTTATATATTGGCTTGGAGGCGGTGGCTCGGGTAAGCGTGGGAACTAGTGGACTTGCGTAGTTTGCTTTAGAGGACAAGCTTTTGGATGGATTAGGATTGGATAGCGTATCCCCAATCACCATGCTCGGTTTTGTTGGAAATTAAAATAATCGGGTCGTGTTGCCCGTTCGGATATTTAAACTATGTATTAAATGTTTTAGAAGTTTATTGAACTTATCATTTGTGGTAAAGATATTTTGGAAACATAATTGGGACCTAAATATTAATGTATTAAAGAAAAAAAAATTACGGGCCGGTTTAAATACGGGTTGGGTCGTTACAAGTGGTATCAGAGCATGGTCTAAGGAATTTAGGTGACTTGAGATAGGTGCCTAGACTTAGATTTTGTGTGTGCTTATTTGTTGCGGGACTTGTAGGTGAACGGGTTGGAATGGGAACTTGGTTAGTGCCTTAGCGTGTAGGTGAACTAACTAGGATTGTGGCTCGTGTTGTGATGTTATTTTCTTTCGTGTGTTTATATCGTGTAGAATTTTCGTTGTGTTGGTTATATCATCGAGCGAGGCGGTCATTGTACTAACGAGTTGATACGGCGTGTGTGCATAATAAGGACTTGCAAACCTTATTACGGGTGCAAATCATGTCTAACAAGTGATGTACGACGAGTGTTTAGCAAGATGGGGCGGTGTTGTGCGTGTGATTTTATACGTTAGTGGACTAATCGTTTTGCATTCTTTAGAATGATGACGCGAAACGAGATCGAGATGGACCACGTGGAGTTTAACACTAGAGTTGCGACCGCCGTGGTGGAGCAAATGGGCGTGTTTCGAGAAGAAATAGATATGAAGTATTCCGAATTTTGGAGTAGTAGTGAAATGGAGAGTTGTCTTAAAAGCTTCATGAGGACTAAACTCCCGATGTATGACGGGAAACCGGATCCTTTGGTAAGCACAACATGGATCTCGGATGTCGAAGGGTGTTTTCGTACTATTGAATGCCCTCCTGAGAAAAGGACAAGACTCGCTACTAGCTTGTTGCGGGGTAGGGCGAAGGATTGGTTGGATGGTAAGATTGATCTTATCGGTGGTGAGCCGTTTATGGTGTTATCGTGGGACGAGTTTAAGGAGAACTTCTTTGAGGAGTTCCGGACCTCAGCTGACTTATTGAAATTGCGTAATGAGTTGCGAAATTTGCAACAGGGTTCTATGGATTTGAATACTCTCAAGACGAATTTTATGGCGAAGGCTCGTTTTTGCCCGGAGTATTTGGGAAATGATCGTTTGTTGATGGAAGATTTCTATCGAACTTTGAATGATGACTTGAAGAACAAAATTAGCAGAGGTCAGGCAAAATCATTTGCGGAATTATTCGCCGTGGCTAGGGGTTTCGAGTCGTATTCGCGATCAAAGATTGGTGAACCTTCAAGTAAGAGAAGGGTTGTTTCGTATGGTGCTCCAAGTAAGGGTGCAAGTGTGAGCACGGGTGGTGCACGGACGAGTATATCGGATTCTAGTGCATCTAGATGTTACAATTATGGCGTGAGGGGTCACAAGTCTTGAGAATGTTCGGTGCCAAAGGGTGATGGCACGGTGTACTTCAATTGCCAAGAGGAAGGACATCGTAAGTCGGAATGTCCCGAGTTAGCGGGGACGGGTGCGGCAAGGAGACGTTAAGGTACGTTTCATTTTAATAAATATGTCCTTTGATTATTTATTTTGTGCCGATGAGTTCAGGTTTGTTGAATGCATTGCGTTGTGCATATTTTGCTATGGGTGACGTTCCTAATGGAATTACCCTACAGTGGCATTTAGATTGACGGATGAAGGGCGTAAGACTTGGATCAACCAAGCATTCCTTAGTGTTAGGAAATGTTTCTACCAAGCCATGGGTATAGGCTTTGGTGTTCGGTTGTTAAGCGTGTATTTGCTTCGCGTTGAAGTTGATGAACCATGAGGTTCGACGGGTGGTTAAAACCCTAAAGATCGAGTGTTTGATCTCGATGTGTATGTTGGTAATGGAGTCTACGTGACGCGATGTTAGGTGCCTCTTTCATACCTACTAGCGTGGTATTCGACTCCGATGGTGTTGCAGTTACATTGTACTTAGGGTACCGGAGAGAAACCCTTAGGTACATGAGTGACTAGGTGGACATGTGACAAGCTATGGCAATCGGAGGATTGCAATAATAAAGTTTGTGTAATTTGTGGTGAACTCTTCATTCGAAGTGTTTAAGGATAGGTTAAAATCCTTTGTATGCTCATGGATAGGGCAAGGTATTGTGAAGTGTATATCATGGGATATCTTATCTCGATGATGTGGTTATGGAACGGAGTTCTAAGTGGGGGAGTTGTACTCTCGCACGAAGGTGTTCTAGTGTATTGATATTGGACGATGTTCGTATGGATTCGGAGCTAGCGTTGAGAGCTACGTTGGTCGATTGTGGTAAAAGTACGATTGGAATAAATTGTACTTATGGTTTTGGATTCAAATTATCACCGAGGTGGTAATGTGATGAATCTCATTTAGAGATAATGGACGTGTTTGAAGAGCAAGTGAGATCCCTCGGTTAAGGGATGTGCGTGTCGGATTCTCTTCTAGAGAATTTTTGTTTTGTGCCTATGTGCGGTATGGGCGGTTCTTGCTCGATTGTGTTGGCATTGTGTACGCATACGTATGATGCGCGTACGTATATGATGGATTTTACTTGGGTGGGTTAGTCGCGGTGTTAAGACACCACCTGGGGTTAGTGTTACCCGGTGTTAAGTACACTAATGGATATTTGTTTGGGGTGAATGGTTAGTGTAATCCATTAGGATTCACTATGGTGTAGCAGTGCGCGATGTTACACTACTTGTTGTGATCGAGGCCAAAAGAGCGTGTGTTGATGGTTAGTGTAATCTTTTAGGATTCACTATGGTGTAGCAGTGCGCGATGTTACACTACTCGTCGTATGAGGCCAAAAGAACGTGTGTGATTGGTGGATTATGGCCGTTGACGTGGTCCGCTAACTTCACCTTGGGAGTAGTGTTATATCGGTATGGTATAACGTTATCGGGAAATGCGAGTACCGATGGGGGATGGGAGTACCATTCATGTGTTGAGATTTGGGAGGTGGATCACGTGTGGATGCGGATTCACGATGACGCGTGTAGTTCGGTCATCTTATTGTGGAAGTGAGCCTCGTGTAGTTCGGATTCACAATGACACGTGTGGATGCAGTCATTATATTGAGGAAGTGAGTCTCGTGTAGTTCGGATTCACAATGACACGTGTGGATGCGGTCATTCTATTGGGATAGTGACCCTCGTGTAGTTCGGATTCACTAGGGCGCGTGTAGTTCGGCCAATCCCGATTGTTGTGCGGTGGAGGTAGTGAGTCGCGTGTGGTGCAGATTTACTAAGGCGCGTGTAGTTTCGGCCAGCCTTCATGTTGTTGGATGTGAGAACTATTGGTTGTTTTATACGCCAATGGTGGGGTCGTGAGGACCATGTTGTGTGATTAGTGATGCGATAGCCGTGTTTCGCTAACATGTTGTTGCGGGTGTGACAATAGTCGATTTTGTACACCTTGGGATTAGCGTTGCCATAGTCGTTTGGGCGCTATCGGTTTTAACCGGTTGCTTATGATGTTACGATAGTTGTGTAATAGATATGTTTGCGCACTACAAGGATTGTTGAGTGGTAAGTGTTATCCTTAAGGATTCGCTTTTATTCGGTCTTCATCGGTTAGATGGTTGACTTTATTTTAGTATGTGGTTGTTACTAGCGATGTACTTGGTATGGTACGCTACGAGTTGATATCTCGGTACGAGATTTGTTGAGTTGTCCCGACGTAAGGGATTGAGCAAGTTCTTGTGCTCGAATTTGTGAATTTTAATAAATCGCGGGTGACGAATTAGTCGTTAATGGTGACTCTTTGAGAGGAATTGCCTATAGGAGTCGGAAGAATACGTGGCGGTTTTGCGTATTCTAAGCGATCGTTATAGACTTCGGATGTTGTGTGTATTACATGTCTCGGAATGTGTGCAAGTGTGTCTTGGGTATGTAGGAATAATCTTCGAGTTTATGATAATTGTGGTAGGAATCAGTTTGGAACGTATGTTTGAGGACCATTGAGTATGGGTCTGGTTGGTTAAGTGACTAGGATCACGAGGACGTGATCGAATCTAAGTGGGGGAGAGTTGTAACACCCCGTTTTCTCCCGTATATGATATATAGGTGTATCGTGTATGTACGACTAGTGTATGAAGGGTTTGAGACGTGTTCGTGTGTTGGAATTCAAGTACGCGAGAAAGGGACAGAAACCCGTTTTGGGTCGCGGCGCGACAGGGTGAGTCGCGGCACGGCGTTTGAAGCAAACCAAGATCAGATGGCCTGTCAAATAGATCCCAGACCATGTTTAATGTCGCGGCGCGAGGATATGGGGCCGCGGCGCGGCGTTCCTGACGAGCTGGTACCAGATTTGTAATTTTAAAAGATATTCAAGGGCATTTTTGTCATTTCGCGTGTGTGCCAGATTGGGATCTTAAATCCCATCCACTCATTTCATTTTCTTTATTTCTTTTTCCTTTTCTTTCTATTTTACCTCTCAAACTTCAAAACTCCACTTGATTCAAAGGGATTTTTGGAAAGGAAGAAGCGGGATTCGATCGAAAGCGTAAGAGACAAGTTTTTTCTCCTCGTTCTTAGCTACAAGGTGATATTAGTGGTAAGCTCTAACTCCGAATTTTGTTTTTGTATTCATAATTTAAATTTAGGGCTTTTGATTGTATGTTCATAATTGGAACCCCATTAGTTGTTAATTGAAGATTAACACCAAGATTCGGGCTTATTGTTGATGTTGGCGGGTTTTGGGTTTGGTGAGCAAGTGTAAGCTTGTAAGACTTGTAAACGGGTGTAATCACTAGTATTTAGTGATTATTGAGGTGTTGGAAGCCTTTTGGGCTCGATTGGTTGACTAATTTTGAATAGAGTCAAAATTAGGGTTTTATGATGTTTATGCTCGATTGTCGATTTAGTTGAGTTTATAAACTTAAAATGAGTTAAGTGGTAGTATAAACTTGTGTTAATGGCGATTTAAAGTCTAAACTAGCAAATGGTGAGATGTTGACTTTCATGGGTCAAAATTAGGGTTTTGGTGTCAAATTGGGTAAGACAAGTGTTTAACACTTGCGTTCGGGTTCAATCGGTGTATTAGGACCATTCTCACTTGTGTTAGTGATTATTGGCTAGTTTTGGCGCGGTTTGTGCTTGAAAGTGCATTTGGGTCGAAATTGCGCTAGTTGTCAATTTGGGTTGATTCGTATATCCACCCTAATTGTGTTACTTGTTATGTGATGAATGGATTAGGTACTTTCAATTGGCGATTTCGGATTTTGGTTTGGCATCCATTAAGACTTCAATGTGAGTGTTAATATCCTATGTGCATATGTATGTGTAGGATGGGTGCGGGTCGGGTGAAGTGATTCTCGGATATAGAGCTCACTTCACATATAGGTGGATTTGATGGACTTGAGTATGGGTCCAATTGGCACGGTTGTGCGTTTTGGTTGACCACCTTTGGCGATGTGCACATTTTGTGTGTACGATATCACATGGTCTTGTGATGTGGATAATCCCGATGGCGTGAGATTTGGTATTTGAAATGTGGTTGAGTAACCCCGATGATGTGGATTTGTATAATCCCGATGACGTGGGTTAGTTGTGAGAAGTGAGTCACGTGTGGATGCGGATTCACGATGACGCGTGTAATTCGGCCATCTTATTGAGGTAGTGATCTGGTGTGGTTGCGGATTACTAAGGCTCGTGTAGTTCGGCCAACCTCGATGTTGTTGTGTTATTGAAGATAGTAGTCTCGTGTGGATGCGGATTTACTAAGGCTCGTGTAGTTCGGCCAATCTTCATTTTGGTATTTGGTAGTTGGTTTCGGTATTTGGTTAAGGGGTTAACCTTGGGCGTTTATATATTGTTATATATATATTGTCGTATTGTTGTGATGTAGCTAACCCTCCGGGTGTAGCTTATTGGCGTTGTTTATATCATCGTTGGTGAACTTATATTTGTTGTTATTTTAGGTTGTTGCTTAGTGATCGTATGGTATGCTTAGCTTAGCTTGCCTTTATGCTTGGATGCTCCGGTATGCGTTATTTGATTACTTGTGTGGCATGTCCATTTTATGCATATATATGTATGTAGTATATTCTCACTCACTAAGCGTTAGCTTACCCTCTCGTTGTTTACATTTTTATAGATTGGCTTGGAGGCGGTGGCTCGGGTAAGCGTGGGAACTAGTGGACTTGCGTAGTTTGCTTTAGAGGACATGCTTTTGGATGGATTAGGATTGGGTAGCGTATCCCCAATCACCATGCTCGGTTTTGTTGAAAATTAAAATAATCGGGTCGTGTTGCCCGTTCGGATATTTAAACTATGTATTAAATGTTTTAAAAGTTTATTGAACTTATCATTTGTGTTAAAGATGTTTTGGAAACATAATTGGGACCTAAATATTAATGTATTAAAGAAAAAAAATTACGGGCCGGTTTAAATACGGGTTGGGTCGTTACAAGACATTATTTCAATTGTACTTTAAATGTTGGATATTAATTGTGTTTCGTTTATATGTAAGTCAATTATTGTAAACATCTGTTGTTGACTGTTGAGACAATCAATCGACTGTGAGAGACAGTCGATCGACAGTCCTTGTTTGTCTATCGACGATTCGAGGGTCACTGCAGATCTATATATACCGGTTGCGGATTTCATTGTTATGTACTTATGTTACACACTATATATTAACCCTAGCTGTCACAATAATCATCCCAAAACATACTCAACACGAATAATAACTCTAGGTGTCGATCTAATCTCTTGTAGATTTGATTCTTCGATCCCAAAAGTTAGTGTTTATTTGTCAAAGTTTGTTCTAGTGATTTCCACCTTTATTGAGTCTACGTTTGTTCTAAAATCCTTATTTATGTCTACAAGAAGATCACGTAAACGAAGTAAGATATATGAATAGATTTTAAGTGTCTCTACCCAAAAGTTAGGTTATATTTAATACTAGTGAAATGACCCGTGGAATCACGGGTTTGTTTAAACGAAACAATTTAATGACATGTTTCAGGTATTAAGTGAATGTAAATGTTAAAGTCATTTATTTTAATGACCCGTAGAACCATGGATTAGACTACGAAACTTGTCGTTGCTTTACAAATATATAGATACATGTATTTTCGCATACGTATGTAACGTTGTTAATCTCGTAAATTGAATTCATATTTGAATATTGGTAATATGATAATTATAATTATAATTATTATAATTAAAATAAATAATAATAATAATAATAAAGTTCGCTCAAAGTTGAGTATTTATAATTTTAGTAATAATTATTGGTAATAATAAATGTTTTTTGAAAAAAATTTTGGAAAATTAAAATACAATTATTATATAAAGTGGTACAATATGTTTTAAAATTTGTAAATGTGTTCATTGGGTAATCTGTAGAAGTTTGTACAATTTGTTTTAAAGTTTGTAAATATGGTCATGTGGGTGTTTTATCATAAAGTTGTATATAATGTTTTAAATATTATACATATGGTCATGAGATGTTTTACCATAAGATTGTACATAATGTTTTAAATATTGTACATACAGTCATGGGGTATATAGATAGATAGATAGTGTGCCTTTTTTTTAAAGATTTTTGTAACGAGTTGTGGTTATAATTGTACAATTTTATAAGTGTCACTTTTTTAAATAATCGTTATGTATAATAAGACATTAAGGTGCAGACGTCTTGTACATAAAAAATTAATTTTTAAATATCAAACGAGTTCCCCACCCCCCACTCTTAAATGAGCTGTTACAAGATGTTTTGGATATGTAAAAAAAACAAAAACACAAACAATAGCCCTAGCCCACGCCCAACACTATTCAAGATGTAATTTTCTTTTGAACATAAAGTAATATTTTATTTTATTAATAATCCAAACAGATCACTCCGTACATATAATACAAGCAAAAACCGAACACTATTCAATATGGTCCATTGCCTGCAAGATTTTGTTTTCATAACACTTAATTACACGGATAGTCACTAGTCACTGTGGTTTGTCAAATATTGCAACTTTAGTCACTATAGTTTTTTTATACAATTTTAGTCACTGTAGTTTCAAAATATTACACGTTTAGTCACTCCGTTTGACAAACGTTAATTTTCTCCGTTAGTTGTTAGTCACGTGACATGCATGTAAGGGTACTTTGGTCCTTCTACTTTTCTCTCTTTTTTATCTTCTTATCTTGCTACCTTCTACCTTCTGCTCAAATCAATACCCACTACAAACCCTAAAACTAAAACTAAATTAGAATCACAAATCTTAGTATTATTAGACAACTTCATCACAAATCTTTATATACCCAAAGCCAATTTCATTACACATCATTATACAAGTCTTTATATATCCAACCAAGAACAAGATGGGTAAGGTTTGGAGTTGACCTAAGAACCTCGATCGACACTGAATAGAAGAATAGCAACACAACAAAATTAGATGCACCAGTCGTTGACCAGTCACCACCACCAGCAACATAGAAAAATTGGATTTGGTTTTCAAATTGATACCTACAAGTTTATCAATTTGGTGATAATATCGATATCGATTTACATCTTCGATTTCGATTTTCAATTTTCTTGGCGGTTCTATTCGTCGACATCACAACCATCACTCCAGATCTGGAATCAATCTGTTTTTACATCTTGGATCTATTTCTTACATCTGGATTCGATTTTCGATTCACATCTTGATTCGATTTCATTGACCACCGTCTCGTGGGTTTCCGGTGGCCACCACCACCGTCTCCGTCGTCCTCTCCATCATCTTCGACAGAAATATAATCTACCACCGGAAACACATCGATCAAACCGTCTTCGATTTAATTTAGTACAAACTAATAAAGAAGAAAGAAAGAAAATAATTAATCTTGGGTTCAAAAGATGAACATGTGATTTTTTATTCAAGGTTTTGTGTGTTTCTTCATCCAGTAGTGTTACAGAAGAAACTATCAAAGTGGGTTGGTTTGCCCGATTTGTGTGTTTGTTTATTTGGTTCTAAAATTGATTTTTGCTACGTTGATTGTTGATTTCTTTTTTGGTTCTGAATTCTTTTTTACAGATAACTATTTATATGGTGCATTTGATTTATCTTGGTGATAAAATGGATTTGTTATTATAGAGTGGACCCATTTTGTCAGGATAGTTTTGTTGCATAAACTGACATAGTGGAAGAAAAAATCCAAGAGAAATACAAGTTCCTATGCAGTTCTTTGTTTGATTGTGTTTGATAAAATGGAAAGGGAAAGTGACAAAGGAAGTGGTAAAATAACTAAATTACCCTCACATGCTTTGCACGTGACTGACGTTCAACTGATGAAATTTACGTCTGTTACACGGAGTGACCAATTTTGCAAGATTTTGAAACCCCGGTGACTAAACTTGCAAAAAAATAACCATAGTGACTAAAATTGCAAGATTTGACAAACCACAGTGACCATTTATGTAATTAAGTCTTTTCATAATTTATGACCCCGATGGGTGTTTTCGAGCTCAAAAACTTCACCAAGTGAGCTGACTGAACAGGTGCCAGCATTCCACCATCTGATTATCCGAAGCCAAATATCACGAGCTTGTTTGCACTTTACACACAATTTTCTTTATTCAAGATGTATTATGTTGTATTCATATTTAAATTTGGGCTGGGCTTCACCATTCACTAATTTCGATTTTAGGACACCATGTTTTCTTCAAACTTATTCTATTTTCTTAGATAATATAGCTAATTGTAACCGGAAAAATATGTTAGGATAAAAACCAATATGTACAAATTATGATGAACATAGTCAAAGAAGAATTAGTTATTAGTGTACATCCCAACCTTTTTTACAATAATAACATAACTAAAAAACTCTAACAAAACCATGTAACGTAACACTGATATCTACAAACCTCTTCCATAACACTTTTTGTCTCTATTATTAGCCACACAAATGTATACCAAAATTAAACTTTGACTTCTAAAAGTCAAAATATAATTTATACTGTAATACAGTATCTTTTACATCGAAGCTATATTCCCAACATTCGGTTCAAATCACAAGTAGAGTACCTCCATCAAAATCCTTTTCTTGGCATTCTTGCGGATATGATACTTCATTTAATCCATTATTCCATGAACATCCCAAAAGTAAGACCAATTTAAATATTTTATTGACAAAAGTCAACCATGAAGTTCAGTCCCACACCACATTACTAGTAGTATCACTTTGGTCAATAGTCAATCTGACCCAATTTCTACAAACAAATTTACCATTTTCCCAACTAAAAGCATCCGAAATGTTGGAATAATCATCCAAATAGTACAAAGAACCTTCAAGCCAAAGGATATCCTCATATCCATATGACATTCACCCAATTTTCAGGAATTCATATTATTAGGTTTTTTTCAGTTTGACCACAGAAAGTCAAACATATACATCAGCTTTTCATTATCCCTCTTCCATTAATAGCAAACCCTTGCCCATCAACAATACATATATCACAACTACCAAAATATGTATTAAATGGCCTCCCATGATCAGAATAGCAATAACGACGACGTATAAATCATACGAACAAAAATAACAATATTTCCAATATTGTAAAAATTATAAATCCAATTCTTGAGGCCAATGGAGATGCCGATCCATGACCAAGTCAGAAAGACCAGCAAAAATAATGCTTTATAACTAAGCCAGATATTGGACAATTAGTAATTTATGTAGTTACATCCGATTCCAGTCTATTATATAACACAAATAAAGATATTCGAAGTCAAAGTTGAAAAGAAAAAATTTTAAAAAGTCAAAATATCACACTTATTATGGGATGAATGGAGTATTTAGCTAATTTTAAATTAATTGTATTTTTAAAAAGTTCGTGTTGGACTAATTTGACTCAATTCCAATTTGGATTGTGAGTTAGGCCACCTAACACATCTAGATGGATCACATGGGTGGTTGTTGAAATATGCATTCAACACATGGGATTATTCAAGGTTGGCCATGAAATGTCTTGAATTCACACATGCATTCATATGGCTCATTTCAACTATAAAAGGCAATGCTTGGAACTTCATTTAGGCATCCCATTCTTCACATCTTAAATCCCATCTCAAGTTACATAATACTTGAAAGAGTCTATAACACTCTTGTGAGAAGTATTGTAGAAAATAGAGAGAGTATAGAATTGTTAAATAAAATTCTATACGAGTGAGTTACGAGGGAAGTGTAATAATCTAGTGAGTGGTCCAAATACTTTGTTAGTATTTTCGGAGCCTAGATTGAGTGATACATTGTAACCTCGGGTTTGCCATATTTGCTAGTAAAATCCATCTCTGCTTCCGCCCGTGGACTAGGCCTCACGCCGAACCACGTAAATCCTTGTGTCTTTATTTATTGCTTAATTGTTCTATTAATTTCTCGGGGTCTTGAAAGTGCGCTAAATCACAACAAACTGGTATCAGAGATATAGCTGTGATTAAATATACAAGATGACGATAATAAGGTCCGACGTAGAGTAATTTAATGGTCAGAACGATTTTGGTCTTTGGCGAATGAAGATGCGGGCTCTACTGAGCCAACGAGGTTATTTGTTAGCTTTGAAAGGGAGAGAACATCTACCCGAAAAGTTGACAGATGAAGAGAAGGATGAACTTCTGAAAAAGGCACACGGCATGATTATTCTAAATCTTGCCGATTGTGTGCTTAGAGAAGTTGCGGCAGAAACCACACCGGCTGGACTTTGGAAACAGCTAGAAACTCTATATATGATTAAGAGTCTCACGAACCGGTTGTATATGAAACAACGGTTGTATACTCTTCGGATGAAAGAAGGTTCACTAAATGATCACATCGATGAGTTCAATAAAATAATTTTGGACTTGAATAATATTGGTGTGAAAATTGATGATGAAGATCAATCATTAATTTTCTTATGTTCCTTGCCAAAATCGTACGAGCATTTGGTTACAACTCTACTATATAGTAGAAAAACTATTTCCATGGAGGATGTCAAATCTACCTTGAACTCTAGCGAGTTAAGGAAGAAATCCTCGGCGGATTATCTGGAAGAGAGTGCAGAAGGTTTGGTGGCAAGAGGAAGACGTAACGATAGAGCATCAAGTAGTAACAACAAAGGTCGTTCTAGATCGAAACCAAGATCTAGAAAGATCAAGTGTTACAATTGTCACAAGGAAGGTCACATGCGTAGAGACTGTCCAGACTTAAAAGGAAAAAGAGAGACTTGGAATGCAGCGGGAGCCGATAAAGTTGCCGCGGTTGCAGAAAATGATTCTGATGGTGCAAATGTTCTTAGTGTTACCGATGGCCTCTCAAGTAATGAGTGGATTCTTGACTCGGGTTGTTCTTATCATATGTGTCCTATTAGGGAATGGTTTACTACCTATCAACAAATAAATGGTGGTAAAGTCCTTATGGGAAACGATGTAGCTTGTAAGGTTGTTGGCATAGGAACGATCCAAATCAAGATGTATGATGGCACGGTGAGGACGTTGACAGATGTCAGGCATGTTCCAGAATTGAAGAAGAATCTTATTTCCTTGGGTACGCTGGACTCCATCGGCTGCGATTATCGAGCCCGAGGTGGAGTACTAAAAGTCTCTAGAGGTGCACTTGTCGTGATGAAAGGTGAAAGGTGTAACGGCCTTTACCTGTTAAAAGGTAGCACGGTTACTGGTGCGTCTGGAGTTTCTTCATCGGCTAAAGATGTAGATACCACCAAGTTATGGCACATGTGCCTTGGGCACATGAGCGAGAGAGGAATGATGGAGCTTAGTAAACGAGGTTTGTTGTGCGGTCAGAATATCGGAAAATTGGAATTCTGCGAGCATTGTGTATTCGGAAAATAGAGCTGAATAAAGTTTGGCACAGCCGTTCACAGGACGAAAGGTACTTTGGATTATATCCATTCAGATCTTTGGGGTCCATCTCCTGTTCCTTCAAAAGGTGGTGCGAGATACATGTTAACCTTTATTGATGACTATTCGAGAAGAGTATGGGTTTATATCCTTAAACGTAAGGATGAAGTCTTTGTCAATTTCAAGCAATGGAAGATGATGATAGAGAAGCAGACTGGAAAGTTCATTAAGCGCTTGAGAACTGACAATGGACTGGAATTCTGCAAAGGCGAATTCAATGAGTTCTGTAAGAACGAAGGCATTGTGAGACACCACACAGTGCGGTTTACACCACAACAGAATGGCATTGCAGAACGGATGAATAAAACGCTCCTTGAGCGAGCGAGGTGTATGCTCTCAAATGCAAAATTACCAAATATATTTTGGGCTGAAGCTGTCAACACAGCTTGTTATTTGGTAAATCGGTCTCCATCAACGGCAATTGATTGTCAAACTCCTTTGGAGAAATGGTCAGGTTCCCCTGCAAGTTACAGTGATTTGAAGATATTTGGTTGTCCTGCTTATGCTCATGTGAAAGATGGTAAACTTGAGCCGAGGGCTAAGAGATGCATATTTCTTGTAGTGACCCGAACTTTTCCATGTTTATATATATTAATTGAGATTGATATTTACATGATTAAATGTTTCCAACATGTTAAGCAATCAAACTTGTTAAGACTTGATTAATTGAAATATGTTTCATATAGACAATTGACCACCCAAGTTGACCGGTGATTCACGAACGTTAAAACTTGTAAAAACTATATGATGACATATATATGGATATATATATAGTTAACATGATACTATGATAAGTAAATATATCATTAAGTATATTAACAATGAACTACATATGTAAAAACAAGACTACTAACTTAATGATTTTTAAACGAGACATATATGTAACGATTATCGTTGTAAAGACATTTAATGTATATATATCATATTAAGAGATATTCATACATGATAATATCATGATAATATAATAATTTAAAATCTCATTTGATATTATAAACATTGGGTTAACAACATTTAACAAGATCGTTAACCTAAAGGTTTCAAAACAACATTTACATGTAACGACTAACGATGACTTAACGACTCATTTAATATGTATATACATGTAGTGTTTTAATATGTATTCATACACTTTTGAAAGACTTCAATACACTTATCAAAATACTTCTACTTAACAAAAATGCTTACAATTACATCCTCGTTCAGTTTCATCAACAATTCTACTCGTATGCACCCGTATTCGTACTCGTACAATACACAGCTTTTAGATGTATGTACTATTGGTATATACACTCCAATGATTAGCTCTTAGCAGCCCATGTGAGTCACCTAACACATGTGGGAACCATCATTTGGCAACTAGCATGAAATATCTCATAAAATTACAAAAATATGAGTAATCATTCATGACTTATTTACATGAAAACAAAATTACATATCCTTTATATCTAATCCATACACCAACGACCAAAAACACCTACAAACACTTTCATTCTTCAATTTTCTTCATCTAATTGATCTCTCTCAAGTTCTATCTTCAAGTTCTAAGTGTTCTTCATAAATTCCAAAAGTTCTAGTTTCATAAAATCAAGAATACTTTCAAGTTTGCTAGCTCACTTCCAATCTTGTAAGGTGATCATCCAACCTCAAGAAATCTTTGTTTCTTACAGTAGGTTATCATTCTAATACAAGGTAATAATCATATTCAAACTTTGGTTCAATTTCTATAACTATAACAATCTTATTTCAAGTGATGATCTTACTTGAACTTGTTTTCGTGTCATGATTCTGCTTCAAGAACTTCGAGCCATCCAAGGATCCATTGAAGCTAGATCCATTTTTCTATTTTCTAGTAGGTTTATCCAAGGAACTTAAGGTAGTAATGATGTTCATAACATCATTCGATTCATACATATAAAGCTATCTTATTCGAAGGTTTAAACTTGTAATCACTAGAACATAGTTTAGTTAATTCTAAACTTGTTCGCAAACAAAAGTTAATCCTTCTAACTTGACTTTTAAAATCAACTAAACACATGTTCTATATCTATATGATATGCTAACTTAATGATTTAAAACCAGGAAATACGAAAAACACCGTAAAACAGGATTTACGCCGTCGTAGTAACACCGCGGGCTGTTTTGGGTTAGTTAATTAAAAACTATGATAAACTTTGATTTAAAAGTTGTTATTCTGAGAAAATGATTTTTATTATGAACATGAAACTATATCCAAAAATTATGGTTAAACTCAAAGTGGAAGTATGTTTTCTAAAATGGTCATCTAGACGTCGTTCTTTCGACTGAAATGACTACCTTTACAAAAACGACTTGTAACTTATTTTTCCGACTATAAACCTATACTTTTTCTATTTAGATTCATAAAATAGAGTTCAATATGAAACCATAGCAATTTGATTCACTCAAAACGGATTTAAAATGAAGAAGTTATGGGTAAAACAAGATTGGATAATTTTTCTCATTTTAGCTACGTGAAAATTGGTAACAAATCTATTCCAACCATAACTTAACCAACTTGTATTGTATATTATGTAATCTTGAGATACCATAGACACGTATACAATGTTTCGACCTATCATGTCGACACATCTATATATATTTCGGAACAACCATAGACACTCTATATGTGAATGTTGGAGTTAGCTATACAGGGTTGAGGTTGATTCCAAAATATATATAGTTTGAGTTGTGATCAATACTGAGATACGTATACACTGGGTCGTGGATTGATTCAAGATAATATTTATCGATTTATTTCTGTACATCTAACTGTGGACAACTAGTTGTAGGTTACTAACGAGGACAGCTGACTTAATAAACTTAAAACATCAAAATATATTAAAAGTGTTGCAAATATATTTTGAACATACTTTGATATATATGTATATATTGTTATAGGTTCGTGAATCAACCAGTGGCCAAGTCTTACTTCCCGACGAAGTAAAAATCTGTGAAAGTGAGTTATAGTCCCACTTTTAAAATCTAATATTTTTGGGATGAGAATACATGCAGGTTTTATAAATGATTTACAAAATAGACACAAGTACGTGAAACTACATTCTATGGTTGAATTATCGAAATCGAATATGCCCCTTTTTATTAAGTCTGGTAATCTAAGAATTAGGGAATAGACACCCTAATTGACGCGAATCCTAAAGATAGATCTATTGAGCCTAACAAACCCCATCCAAAGTACCGGATGCTTTAGTACTTAAAAATTTATATCATATCCGAAGGGTGTCCCGGAATGATGGGGATATTCTTATATATGCATCTTGTTAATGTCGGTTACCAGGTGTTCACCATATGAATGATTTTTATCTCTATGTATGGGATGTGTATTGAAATATGAAATCTTGTGGTCTATTATTATGATTTGATATATATAGGTTAAACCTATAACTCACCAACATTTTTGTTGACGTTTTAAGCATGTTTATTCTCAGGTGATTATTAAGAGCTTCCGCTGTTGCATACTAAAATAAGGACAAGATTTGGAGTCCATGCTTGTATGATATTGTGTAAAAACTGCATTCAAGAAACTTATTTTGTTGTAACATATTTGTATTGTAAACCATTATGTAATGGTCGTGTGTAAACAGGATATTTTAGATTATCATTATTTGATAATCTACGTAAAGCTTTTTAAACCTTTATTGATGAAATAAAGGTTATGGTTTGTTTTAAAATGAATGCAGTCTTTGAAAAACGTCTCATATAGAGGTCAAAACCTCGCAACGAAATCAATTAATATGGAACGTTTTTAATCAATAAGAACGGGACATTTCATTTCTAGGGTATGCAGATGGGGTGAAGGGTTATAGATTGTGGTGCCCTGATGGTAAATCATCCCTATTTCTCATCAGCAGGGATGTGACATTTGATGAGTCTGCTATGTTGAAAAAGACAGAGGAGGAACAAGTAGTTGCTGGAAAAGATCGTGAAGTTGAAGAGCAGGTGGAGCAAGAAATAGAAGTTTCACAAGGAGTAGTACAAGATACTCCTGTCGAGCCCGTTGTAGAAGATGTACATGACTCTGGTGTTGATCAAATGACACCAGAAGATCAGTCAGATGAACAACATGATCTACAGAATTATAATCTAGCAAGAGATAGAGAACGACGAGCAATAAAACCACCACAATGGTTCGGGCATGCAGATTTGGTAGCTTATGCCCTGAGTATGGCAGAAGATATAGAGGTCCAAGAACCTGCTACATATCGTGAAGCTATAAGTGGCCCAGAATCTACAAAGTGGTCTGTAGCTATGAATAAAGAGATGGAGTCTCTTTATAACAATCATACATGGGAGCTGGTGAAACCGCCAAAAGGTCAGAAGATTGTTGGATGCAAATGGATCTTCAAAAAGAAGGATGGAATTCCGGGTGTAGAAGATGAAAGGTTCAAAGCACGCCGTGTAGCAAAAGGCTTTACTCAGAGAGAGGGAGTTAACTTTAATGAAGTTTTCTCACCGGTCGTAAAGCATACATCTATTCGCGTGTTACTTGCCATGGTTGCTTTACTTGATATGGAGCTGCAGCAACTAGATGTCAAGACAGCATTCTTACATGGTGAGTTGGAGGAATGGATCTTTATGCACCAGCCAGAGGGATTTGTGGTCAAAGGAAAGGAAGATTATGCTTGTTTGCTGAAAAAGTCATTATATGGCTTGAAGCAATCACCTCGACAATGGTATAAGCGGTTTGACGTATTCATGACTAGTAAATGTTACTCGCGGAGTGATTATGATAGTTGTGTATATCACAAGAAGCTTCCAGATGGCTCGTACGTTTATTTGCTGTTATATGTGGATGATATGTTGATTGCTTCGAAAAACATGTCTGAGATCGATCAGTTAAAATCTCAACTCAAAAGTGAGTTTGAGATGAAAGATTTGGGTGCAGCTAAGAAGATATTGGGAATGGAGATTATCAGAGATAGACGTGAAGGAAAATTGTATTTGTCACAAAAGAAATATATTGAGAAGGTTCTTCAACATTTTGGGATGGATAACTCCAAACCGGTTAGTACTCCACTTGCTGCACATTTCAAACTTTCATCGGCGTTATCACCGGAAACTGAGGAGGAGGTGGAGCATATGTCACATGTTCCATATGCTAGTGCTGTGGGTAGCATCATGTATGCTATGGTATGTACTAGACCGGATATTGCACAGGCGGTAAGCGTGGTGAGTAGATATATGGATTGTCCAGGGAAAGCTCATTGGAAGGCGGTGCAATGGATTCTACGGTACCTCAGAGGGACAACAGATATTGGCTTAGTATTTGATAGCGGTGGTAATACTAATGTTACCGGATACGTTGATTCAGACTATGCTGGTGATTTGGATCAGAGAAGGTCTCAGACGGGGTATGTTTTTACTCTCGGAAGATGTGCTATTAGTTGGAAAGCAACATTACAATCGACGGTTGCTTTGTCGACAACTGAAGCGGAATACATGGCTCTGACTGAGGGTGTGAAAGAAGCAAAGTGGCTGAGGGGTTTGGTTGGTGATCTGGGTTTGCAACAGGACGAAACTGTAGTGCACTGTGATAGCCAGAGTGCCATACATTTGACTAAAAACCAAGTGTATCATGAGAGAACCAAACACATTGATGTACGGTATCACTTTATTCGAGAAGTCATATCAAAAGGAGTTATAATTGTCAAGAAGATTTGCACGGCAGATAATCCGGCATATATGTTGACTAAGCCCGTTACTACAAACAAGTTCGAACACTGTTTGGACTTGGTTGGTGTTCGAAGAAAGTGATGAGCCCGGGAGGGCTAACGGGAAGCGGAGATTGAGAAAAGATAGCAAAGGAATGAAATGTTCGTCAAGGTGGAGATTTGTTGGACTAATGTGACTCAATTCCAATTTGGATTGTGAGTTAGGCCACCTAACACATCTAGATGGATCACATGGGTGGTTGTTGAAATATGCATTCAACACATGGGATTATTCAAGGTTGGCCATGAAATGTCTTGAATTCACACATGCATTCATATGGCTCATTTCAACTATAAAAGGCAATGCTTGGAACTTCATTTAGGCATCCCATTCTTCACATCTTAAATCTCATCTCAAGTTACATAATACTTGAAAGAGTCTATAACACTCTTGTGAGAAGTATTGTAGAAAATAGAGAGATTATAGAATTGTTAAATAAAATTCTATACGAGTGAGTTACGAGGGAAGTGTAATAATCTAGTGAGTAGTCCAAATACTTTGTTAGTATTTTCGGAGCCTAGATTGAGTGATACATTGTAACCTCGGGTTTACCATATTTGCTAGTAAAATTCATCTCTGCTTCCGCCCGTGGACTAGGCCTCACGCCGAACCACGTAAATCCTTGTGTCTTTATTTATTGCTTAATTGTTCTATTAATTTCTCGGGGTCTTGAAAGTGCGCTAAATCACAACAGTTCGGTTATACATTATACGTTATACCGAAGTGGGATGTGGAAAAAAACCCGAATAGGTAAAACCGCTTCAAAACCGATAAAAGTTCCTTTCACTTAAACCCGAAATAAATTGATTCTGAAAAAACCGAAATTATCGAAACTGGTTTTAATGGAAACAAGCTTTTAATCGGTTTTTTATCCGGAATGAGTGATAACCGGCCCATTTGCACCTCTACTCGGATCCACTTCACAACCCAATTAGGCTTGGACGACAAGTGATTTTGAATGTGAAAAAATAGGCCCACAACTATACCGGACAAATGGATTTGGTGTTGTGTTGATGGTGTTGATGGAGTTTGTTGCTACTTACTTGTCTACATGACTAGTCAAACTGACAATGTACCTTCGTCCCAACAACCGTCTCTGAATTCCAGGTACAACGTACTTTCGTTCAACAACCGTCCCAACTTCTTGTTTTATATAGATGAATCAATAGACCTGATAAACGGGTATTTACTATTTAGTAATAACGTAAATTGGGGGTCCCGTTGTTGTTCCAATTAATTAAATTCCAGGTATATATTATGAAAATTCATTTAATTTCGCTAAGTATTCTCTTTCTAAGTTGAACATATTTTTTTTTTCTTCAGGGATTTGAATTTTCTGTTACAATCCTGCTGCAGATATCTCACAACCATAATTTGAGGTAGATCGCCAATATTTGTAGATACTTTCTTGCAATTTTAGTATGAAGATTTCTGGATTGGTTAGGAATTGTAAACCTAACAAATGCATTAAACTTGATACAGAGTAATTTGAAAAAACGTTCATATAAAAAAGCTTTCTATAACTTTTAAAAATAACATATTTTTGATTAAACTGGTTCTCTGATAAGCAATTTCTTTCAAAACTTTATAACCGAGAACCAAATGGAACTTAAATAGTTTTAGTTTGAGTTTCGCACACACACATGGAGTTGTGTTCTTCACGGTACAGGAACACGGTTCTTCTAATAGTCGTGACTATAGTTCTTTTTCTTGTCAGTCCAAAACAGTTTTTGCACAAGTGGGAGTATTTGCTAACATTGAAATAAACGGATTCATATTTTCTTAATCTATACTATTAATCGGTCCCCAATGTCAAAAAAATACAACTACCGGGAAGTTCTTTCTTTCTAATTATCGAGAATTGGACATTTTCAAAAATTCCGGGTTAAGTGCGACCGTGAAGTTGATAAGAACACGGGCTACTTTCATAATCTTCATAAGAATCATCCACAACTTTCTCTTCATAGCGTCCTTGTTGGTGGTTCTTGGATTTCTGACCCATTGCAAGTTCCGTTTTTTTTTTCAAAGAAAAATTTCAAACAAGGTTCGACAACATTATCTTCTCACCGTTAGTGGTGCGGCTCTCCCCTTTCTGCTGGTGATCGTGTCTAACTAAAACAATCTTTAACTTTTGACAAGTTAAAAGGAAGCTGTATGGGACTTCTACTCGTTTGCTTCTAACTTTGTGTAGACGGGGCACATGCGTCCTTGTGATAATTCCTTGTTCATTACACTTATACCGAAAGTAACTAACCGCCACCATGTTAGAGAATTCCATCCTATCTGCCATTTTGGAGCTCTGTACACGATTTTTGCTAAAATTCTGACTAATTGACTAGTTAAAATCATTCATAAGGTCGTGAGCTGTGAAGAAAAACCATTCATCAAAAGTCAAATTTTGGACGAGCCTCTCATCACATCGACCCGTCGCGCATCCCTTCTACCTGATGTGTCACCCTCTCCACTCGCCGTGTCTCCTCATCCATTCATTGCGTCACACCTTCCACTCGCTGCGCTACCTCATCCTCCCGTTGTATCACCCCCACCCTTGTTGCGTCACCCTACCATGCTCACCCCTACACTCGTTGCATCACCCCTATCCACCCGATGCGTAACCTCATCTACCTGTTACGTCCAAACATCCATCTGCTTTGTTGTCTCCTCCACCCACTAATCCACTTGTTGCGTCACCTACTGTACTAGGTTTAATGTGTCAGTTCCTCCAGGTGTCATTGCGAAATTTGCAAAAATCATAGTTATATTTCATTTTGATATTGTTAGCTTGGTGTAGATAGTCGGTTGGTGAGACAGACTTCTATGATACATGAGTGGTTCATTGCACCTATTCATAATTAGCATTTGTGGTTGCCCCAAGCGAGGAAGTTATTTAATTCCGGTTAAACAATATAGTAACCAACTATTTAATATATTTATTTGTTAAGATTGGGGCAATAAATAATGCTTATTATGAATAGTTGCAAGTTGCAACGGAACATGCGTAAAGCCATCTATCTTTACCACTCATGCTCCAAAGAAGCTTGTATCATCAAGGTTAGTAACCGAGTATTTACAATAGGCTAACAATGTTATAATGAAATGTAACGGTTGGTTTTGCAGATTTCACAATAACACCTATATAGAAGGTGACTCGCCACAAACATGGTAGAGGAGGTGATGTAACAGTTGGAGCTGTGGGTGGAGGGGATGAAGCAGCAGATGGATGGAATGCCAAAACAGGTAGATGATGTGGCATTTCGGTTAGAGGGTGCGACGCAACCAATGGAGAGGGAGATGCGGGGGATGAATGGGTGATGCAACGGGTGGAGTGCGTGATACATCGCGTAAATGAGGTGACGCAATAGGTGGAGGGCGTGAAGCAATGGGTTGATTGGGTGGCGCATTGGGTGGAGGGATGACACAATGAGAGGAGGTGACGCAGCCGGTTGAGGGTGACACAACGGGTGGGTAAGCAATCACCTATCAGGTAACCAATAACATTTCAAAGTTAGTTTTATTTCTGCCTAGTGCAATTCCTTTGACTTGTTGAGACGAAACTTTCACCAATGTTACAATTACTTCAGTTTGATAAGTGATTCGTAATCGAAACAAGTGCATTCGGAGTGAGATTATGTGTGGTAGTATTACAACAAAATGAGTTCTTAGCATTGGTAATGGAACGGTGGCTTGGTAACTTCACTACTTGACAAGCATATATTCTATAAAGATTGACAACGTTGGTTTGAAGTACTTACTTCGACGCAATGGCTACCAAAATTGACGGGGTATGATTGTGAATCCGTGCATAAGCAATGATGTGATAAGGGTCAAGCTGCTTCGACGCAAATAAAATGGTTACTAGTAAGGGAGTGATTCGTACACCACTAGAAATTATTCATACACCACTAAATATGCATTAGAGATATTAAAACTATATGATAACAAACTAAACATGTTTTTTTTTGTTAAGTCTTTTATTTATTTCTGGGTTAAGTAATGTGCAGGGGCCTTGCAGTCTTTATGTCAAAGTTGATTTTGGGGCAAAAGCTTGAAAAGGAAAACTTATGTGCTTCAGCTGGAATTGAAGACTTGACTTGGAGGACCTCAATGCAATTTCTTTAAGTTATATATATATATATATATATATATATATATATATATATATATATATATATATATATATATATATATATATATATATATAATTTATTTCTTTTAATTTATATGATTCATTTGTTTTCCTGATTCATCATCGATTCTCTCTCAAATTTAAGGTTTTGATCTGTTCTTGTTTTGAGTGATAAGTTCATGATCTTTGATGAACTTGTGAGGATATTCTGAATCTGGTGATTGAATACTGGTTTATTGTTTCTATTTGTATTAATTTTGGTTCATAGTTTGATCTCCTATGATTGCAGAATTTAACCTTCTGTGATTGAAGGTTTATACTTTTGTGTTCTTGATGTATTTCTTCATGGTATCAGAGCGGCAATGCTTGATATTGTTCGATCCGGTGTTTGTTTGATTCCTAATTTTTCAGATCTGAAAATTAGGGTTTTTGTTCTTCGTTTGTTTCTTTCAAGATCGGTTGAAAGTTTAACGGCTGTTACTGTGTTTAGGTTCGACAAAGACTTGTGGATTCTGTTTTTGGGTCAATTTTGCTGACTAATCTGAAGATTCTCAGTGAGAAACCCTAATTTGGTAAATTAGGGTTTGTTCGTCTTTGATCTTCTTGTTCTTCCGCTGCAAATTTGTCTTCAAAGGGGAGTCTCGTGTTTATTCGTGCTTTGATTTGTTTTCTTTTACCCTGACTAGATCTCTACGCCTAACTCCTGATCTAGATCCTTTGAGATCTATGAAAACCTGATCAAGCGTAGATTGATCTTGACCAATATTACTGTTAATCATCTTTACAGGTTTCCTGGCTAGTAGCCAATCCATTATGGTTTGTTTTTCTTTCCTTACAGGTGTCTGAACGGTGGATTTGTTACGGTTTTATGTGCTATTTGAATAACTGCATGATTATTTGTTTACTGTTTATCTAAATTTGCTTAATATTGTGTGTTTATTGTTTCTATTTGGTTGTTATTTGATATTCTCCTGTTACTTTAATCATGTCTGATGATAGTTCTGTTAGTTCTGTTGGTATTACTAAGATTAGTAAACTTGAATTTAATGATCCTTTATATCTGCATCCAATTGACACTTCTGGTGCCTCTTTAATCACACAAAAACTAAAAGGAACAGAAAACTATAATGTGTGGTCATGTGCCATGAAACTTGCATTACGAACTAAAAACAAACTAGGTTTCATTGATGGTACATGTGTTATATGGTATGAAGATGATGAAGTGTTATTAGGACAATGAGATAGATGTAATTCTATGGTTTTTACTTGGATTTTAATGTCACTATCTGAAGATGTGTATAATGGTCAATTTTTCTGTAAAACTGCTGAATCTATTTGGAGTGAGCTAAAAGAAACCTATGACAAAGTAGATGCTTCTGTTACATTTAATCTATATCAAAAATTTAATTCATGTAGTCAATCTGGTCAACCATTACCTGATTATTATCATAACTTGAATGCTATGTGGAGACAATTTGATGATATGATTAAAATTGATGATATTGTGTCTGCTAATAAATCATTTCAAGAACATGATCAATTTCTAAAGCTTATGCAGTTTTTAATGGGTCTTGATGATGTTTATGTACCTATTAGGAGTCAAATTCTTACTTCTGATCCTGTTCCTTATGTTAAAACTGCATTTTATATTATTTCTAGGGATGAGTCTACATAATGCATACTTAATCTAGTTCATATGTTAATAAAACAGTCTTCTGATTTTAATGCTAAAACTGTTAATTTTGTTAATAATAATAATACTACTAATAACAAGAAAAAATATAGAAACCCACCTCTAAAGTGCACAAAATGTAATATGCTTGGTCACACTATTGATAATTGTTATGAGATAATAGGATATCCTCCGGGCTATATAAAAAATCATTTAATCAAGGTGCTGCTAGATTTAATAGCAATAATTGTGTTTCTGACAACAATGAATGTAGTTCTTCTGTTCAGCTGACTAATGAACAGATTATAAAGTTGTTGAGTCTTGTTGATGATAAACTTGTGTCCCATCATACCAATGCCAATATGGCAGATATTTTTCAAAACAACAATGTGTTTTTTAATTCCAACTTTAATAAATTTTTCTCTTCAAATTGTTTTCATATGAATCAACCTTTGTCAAAAGGTTGGATCATTGACTCTGGGGCTAACTAGCACATGGTTTCAAATTCTCATAAACTTAATGATGTTATTGATGTGAGTGATTTAAATTTGACTGTTAATCACCCTAATGGTACTGTGGCAAAGTTTTACAAATGGGAAATATGAAACTTTCTGATAAAATAGAATTGCATGATGTGCTTGTTATACACTTATACCTCAGTACTGTGTTAGTCTGCTTTCTGTAAATAAACTTATCAAAGATAGTAATCTTGTTGTAAGTTTTGATGTTAAAAATGTTATATACATGGCTTGATTAAAAAAAAGGTTGATGGGGACTGGCAGTGAAAGTGATTGTCTTTATTTTTCTTTTATGATTGTTTGAATGGTAAGCAGATTAGTTATAATACATCTGTGCATAATATATCTAAACAAAAAATTTGGCATTATAGACTTGGTCATCCTGCAAATCAAGTATTGTCTGTTTTAGGAGATCATCTTGGTTTTAATAAAATTAACAATAGTGATCGTTGTGACATATTTCATCATGCTAAGCAAACTAGAGAACTTTTTTCCTTTAAGTGACCATAAAACTAAAACTAAAAAAATTGGTGAAATCATACATTTAGACACACGGGTCCTTACGAGGTTAAAAGTAAAGATGAACATAAATATTTTTTAACTATTGTTGATGATTACTCAAGAGCTGTGTGGACATATATACATATACATTATATATAATAACAAAGCTAACTTTAGCTAATCATGTATTCAAAAGGCTTAGATGGCACAAAATCAACCATTGAATTAAATATCATCTTACAATAACAACCATTGATTTCAAAGATCACTCAACATTTGTATCTCTCCTCCCTTTCTTTTATTTGTTTACTAAACTACCCTCCAAATCAACCGTGCATGATGAGAATACGGGGTAGGTTACTTCCTAAAAAACGGAACACTCTTTCAATTTTGATGAGAGGAATCGGGAAGCGATATCTTCATATAGAGCTTTGAATCTTCCAATTTCAAGAATTCTACAAGCATGGTATATACGATCTTTAATATCGAATTTCCTGATTCAAAGAATCGTTTTTAATTCTAATTGTAGATGAATTTCAAGTGGGTACGTTTATATTTCATGGGATTTAAAGATCTCTTAATTCATTTCTTTACTCTTAATTCATATTATGAATCATACGAAGAGATTTGAGGAGTTTTTTAAAATTCATAAATTGATTGTAGATTCAATTAATTTTGTTGTCTTTTTAGGGCTTTATGCTTTTCACGAATTCAAATTATTTTAGGATTTGGTAGATTTAATATTTATATTACTTATATGTGTTGCTGAGTTTAATACACAGAGCCAGAGGCAGTAAGCTGGATTCACAAATCTATTTTCTTTATTCAAAAGAGTAGCATACAGTGCACAAGTGTCGGTTCCGGTGCCATAATGCTTTCACTTTAAATCGTATGACGGGAGACTTTGTTCGCACACATTCAAACATTCAGGGTCCTCTTCAAGGTAATTCACTTTGTTACTCTAAAAATGATCCATGTGTGAGTTGTTATATTATGTACTATAGTTTGATGATGATAAGGTTTAAAAGCATATGTTAAGTTGAATCTATCGTGGAACTCTTTTACATATATAGTGTTCTAGAATTGGAATTGCAAATGCTTACACCGTCCTTAATTATTATGCATGTAACAATGAGTAATTGAAGTATCCCTTTTAACATCAGACTTCCACTCTCTTAAAATTGGCTGGAGTAGGTAATGGGCCACAGAATTGCTCACTTATGGTAATTTGCTTAATTACTCTCCCTTTCCGTTGGTGTGATAAAAGCTATGAAGACCACATATATTATTGACCAAACCTATGTAATATTGTTAATTGATAAAAAAAAAAAAAAAAAAAAGTTAACTGAGCACAATATGTTGTATCATTTTTAGTCAACGTATTCTTTTCCTTTTTATTAATTATTTTACATTTTATGGCACAATATCAAATCAAAGAATGGGTTGATATTGCTAGAACTAACTAAAGTAGCTATGAAGCATGAAGTGCTACTTAAAAATAAGCATGTGATAAGGAAGCAGATAAAAAACGTGTGGATAGAACAGGACAAAAAACATAAAAATTAAGAACATTGTAAGTAACAAGGATAAAATAGGTGTTACCAAGGATAGACCATTTTACTTCCTTCTTTTACTTTTTTGCAGGCATTTAACAACTGTAAACCTATTGCTTTGGAGGATGGGAAATTGCGCGGGTCGCGTTATAAGGATAAAACAGGTGTTTTTGAAACCAGTTTCAATGTATAGGTCGGGTATAAAGGCCCAATGCTAGAACCAAATGTCGACCCAGTACAATTGTTGATCATTTACCGAACAATAAAGATGATGGGATACGCTTGCAAGAATACTCAACCCGTTCAGAATACTCAACCGGTTCAGTAAGTTGCTTAAACATGTGTAATTGTCTTTTAAGCTGTACGTTTTTGCTTCTAACATGAAATCCTTTGCAAATTTTCTGATTTTTTAACTTATGGCTTGTATCTTATTTCAAGCGTGGTTGTGGAAGCTATTGACACATTTTATTTACTTTTTTGGCTTAAATTGTCACAGATGGTTGACAATAATAATTATTCGTAATAAATTCGATAAAACCATGAACACCATAAACCCCAACTTTTGGCTATTTCTTATTGAACGACTCTTTCGGTTATTACGTTATTAAATGACGCTTTAGGAATATACCCATTTTACCTTTTTGAACATACCCAATTGGGATTATACCCATTTCACCTTTTTGACGCTTTCAGTTATTACGATTATTAAATGACTATATTAATGTTGTTGTACGATACTAATATATCATTTTTATAGATATCATGAATTTGTACATATTATGCATTTGACATGCACATGTACGCCATACAAACCTCCGATATCCTTTAAAATGCCATTGGAGGTGGCAAAGTGGCCGGGTCGGGATATAGGTCAAAGTTGCCATTATCTTGCTGCGCTGAAATAGTTATGTATTACATATATTTTTTGAAAAATCAAATAAACGACCAGTGTGCCAACTATGATTACTGATTTAGTGTTTTTATAATATAATGATTATGGGGATATCAAAAACCGGGTTAACTGGTAGTTGTATTCTTAGAAGGTATGTGCCAAGTAGCTGATTTTTTCGATTCTGATGAAAATTTGATGCAAAGCATATTTAAGGTGTGCCTATTTACTCTTCAGTGCACATTTATGTATTTGGCTTATATTGTGAACAAGATTGTGCTCATAATGGGATAACTGGTTTTTATTTAATTTTCTTTTAGACTGTCAATATTTATTATTTGTAGATAAGTTTTTCTACTCACTTATGTATTTATCAGGGCATGTTAGAGAGGGAACAAGGAAACTATCAGTGGGCAGTGGCCTTGGTTGCTGGATTTGAAGTTGAAAATTAGGTAATGAAACTACCATGGAAAAGTAAATTTGGAGAATGTGATCACTTAAGATTTTAATCTTGAAGCCCATGGAGTAGCATTAATAAGTGTCGCTTGTGTGCGTATATTATATCCTTCATTGTAGAATAAATAAGGAACTTATGAATGATATGTGGTTACTACTGTCTGAAGATTCAAAGTGTGCCAACGCTTCCATCATGACCATGTAGGTTAATTCATTTGTGTCTAAAGCTATCTTGATTACTACATTCCTAGGTTTGTTTTGAATGTTACTTTATTATGTATATTATATTCTATTCTATTGGCATTATCAATGCAACACTAGGCTATAAGCCCTTCCATTACATATTTTAGACTTATTATAAAAGTTTTTTTGGTGTAATCTCGCGAATTCGCGGGTTATAAGCTAGTTTACTAAAAACTAAAGAAGATGTGTTTGATAACTTTGAAAGTTTTTATTATTTACTTTCAAATCAATTTGATATAAAAATAAAAACTATTAGAAGTGACAATGGTACTGAATTCTTAAAGAATAAAATGGGTCAGTTTGTTAAAACAAAAAGTATTGTTCATCAGACTTCTTGTGCATATACACCCTGGCAAAATGGTATTGCTGAAAGAAAACATATGCATTTATTAAATGTTGCTAGGGCTTTAATGTTTCAAGGTGGAATTCCTTTTTATTTGTGGTCTGAGTGTGTACTAACTGCTACTTATCTCGTAAACAGGTTTCCATCTTCTGTTCTATCTCGAAAGTGTCCGTATGAGTTGATATTTAATAAAAGTCCAAATCTCTCCCACTTAAAAACATTTGGATCTCTTTATTTTGCTACTGTTTTAAACAATCAAGATAAATTTTCTAGCAGGTTGTGTTTTTTTTGGGTTATTCAAGTTACAAAAAAGAGTACAAACTGTTTTCTCTTGAAGATAAAAGTTTCATTTTTTCAGGGGATGTAAAATTTTATGAACATATATTCCCTTTCAAACTTGATTCTGTTTACAAAGCTGTTTTTAATAAAGAAGATTTAAATATTGTTAACTTTTTTTATTCTTTTGACTGTGATTTTCATAAAACTAAAATTATTTGTGATAAAAATAATGTAAGTCCCAATGATGAATGGAAAGACAATACTGAGGATGAAGGCAATCATGCCTCACCAAGTATTACCTCTAACAGGTTACCCTTGGTGATGGTGTACCTGCAACTTCCGCTGAATGTATTGTGACAGAATCTGTCCCTGAGGGCACTCTTGAAACTGAAGCAGTAACACATAATAGTCTTGAGCAGATTTTAAAAAGGTCAAGTAGACAAGTTAATTTACCATCAAAATATAAAGATTTTATCTTTACTAGTAATGTTAAATATGATATAAATAAATACTTGAATTATTAAAAATTAGGCTCAGAAAACTATTGTTTTGTTACTTGTTTAAACAAAGGGCATGAACTTAAATCTTATAAGAAAGCTTTCCAAGATACAAAATGGGTGGAAGTCATGAATGAGGAAATGAAAGCTTTAAATAGAAATAACACCTAGATAATTACAGACTTACCTGTTTGGTAGAAAGCCTATAGGTTGTAAATGAGTCTATAGAATTAAGTATAAGTCTACAGGTGATATTGATAGATATAAGGCTAGACTTGTAGCAAAAGGTTACAATCAAAAAGAATGTATTGATTTTGATGAAACTTTCTCTCTAGTGGTGAAAATGGTTATTGTTAGAGTTATTATTACTGTTGCAATGCAAAATGATTGGACTTTATGTCAAATTGATATTAATAATGCTTTCTTATATGGTGATTTAACTGAAGTTTATATATCTTTACCTATGGTTACTTTGATAAATATGATATAAGAGTATGTAAACTTGTTAAGTCATTATATGGTTTGAAGCAAGCTCCTAGAAAATGGAATGAAAATTTTTGTGATGCTTTGTTTGAATATGGTTTTGTGCAAAATGTAAGTGACTATTCCTTGTTCACTAAGTGTGATGATACTAATTGTCTATACTTGTTGATGATATAATCATAACTCGAAGTTCTAATGACTGTGTTGAAAATTGCAAAAGTTTTTTAAAAACAAAATTCAAAATAAAGGACTTGGGGCAACTAAAATATTTTCTATGTATTGAATTACTTGAGCATTATGATTTATTTATTCTATCTCAAAGAAAATATTGCCTTGAGGTTATTGATGAGTTTGGTTTACTAGCTAGCAAACCAGCTATAACTCATATGGAAACTGGAATGTATTTTTCTAATATTGATGATCATAGTGATTCAGATTTTCCATTGGAAGATATTGGAAAATATCAAAAGTTGATTGGGAAATTGATTTATATTACTTTGACTAGATCATATATTGCATACTCTGTTCATTGTTTAAGTCATTTTATGCACGCTCCATTAAATTCACATCTCAAAGCCGCTTTTGGAGTTTTGAGGTATTTAAAAGGTTCACCTGCTACAGGTATCTTTATTTCTAAAAATAACAACTTTGAGTTATCTGCATATGTTGATTCTGATTATGCAAAAGGGTATATGTTAAGGAAATCTGGTACTGGTTACTGTGTCTTTCTTGGGGATTCTTTAATTTCCTGAAAAAACAAGATATACTCCACTGTTTCTAGATCTTCTGCAGAAGCAGAATATAGAGCACTTGCTTCTGTTTCATGTGAAATTATCTAGATTTTAAAGCTTTTTATTGATTTGAATATCAAAACAAAATTACCCACCTAAAGTTTATTGTGATAATAAATTTGCTTTGCAAATAGCAAGAAACCTGGGTTTTTCATGAAAAAACTAAACACTTTGAGGTTGATCTACATTTTGTATGGGAAAAAATTACTTTAGGTATTATTCAACCTGAACAGACTTATACTAATGAGAATATCTCTGATATTTTTACAAAAGGTTTGGGTGGATCACGACATAAATTGTTATGTGATAAACTTACTTTAACTAATGTTTTCATGTTTAGTTTGAAGGGTGGTATTGAAACTATATGATAACAAACTAAACATGTTTTTTGGTTAAGTCTTTTATTTATTTCCGGGTTAAGTAATGTGTAGGGGCCTAGCAGTCTTTATGTCAAAGTTGATTTTGGGGCAAAAGTTTGAAAAAGAAAACTTATGTGCTTCAGTTGGAATTGAAGACTTGAAGCCTTGGAGGACCTGGATCCAATTTCCTTAAGTTATATATATTTAATTTATTTCTTTTAATTTATATGATTCATTCAGTTTTCCTGATTCATCATCGATTCTCACTCAAATTTTGGGTTTTGATCTGTTCTTGTTTTGAGTGATAAGTTCATGATCTTTGATGAACTTGTGAGGATATTCTGAATCTGGTGATTGTATATTGGTTTACTATTTTTGTTTGTATTAATTTTGGTTCATAGTTTGATTTCCTGTGATTGGAGAATTTAACCTTTTGTGATTGAAGGTTTATAGTGTTGTGTTCTTGGTGTATTTCTTCAAAAGAGTTATACAGTACAACACTTTATTGCATATTTATGGTGTACAGATAAATTTGATAGTGGATGGATGATCACGCCTACAAGAAGTGTTGATAATTATAGCTTTATTTACACTTCCAGTCTCTCCACTATCTCAATCACGATATTAAACCTGCATTTGCTAGAAATCACCAAATGAGAACTAATAATTTCTATTCCAACAATAAGCTTGTTACAATTAAACTCTTAACGATAAGTTTCATAATCTGACTAATACCCTTTATATGATTTAACCCTTTGTGAATTAAGAATAGACCTAATTACATGTTTGGTCACTGTGGTTTGTCAAAAATTGCAACTTTAGTCACTATGGTTTTTTTCTTGCATTTTTAGTCACTATGGTATCAAAATATTACACGTTTAGTCACTCACGCTGACAAACGTTAATTTTATCCGTTAAGTGTCAGTCATGTGCCAGACATGTGAGGGTATTTTAATCCTTTTTTTTCTTCTACTTCTCCTTTTTCTTCACCTCTTCCTTCCCACATAAAATCAATAAACCCTAACTTGATTTTCCCCTTTTCTTCAATCAATTTCCACAAATCACCATTCATTAAACATGAAACATATATTTAATTTTTACAAACTCACATATCTATCCTATACATCTGGAAAAAAAAAATAGAACAAATTATCACAAACTCACTATTTTATTCTTTAACTTTCACACACTAACCTCAACCGATTTTATTTTAATTATTTCATCCAGAAAAATTACAACCACCATAAGTTTGATGAGACCCTTTAGATATCGATTTCAACCACCATAAGTTTTATTTACTTGATTTTATTTTCTCCTTTTAGCTCACCTCTATCTCTTTCAGATCGACATAATCACATTACCTCTATCTCTTTCAGATCGACATAATCACATTGAAGATGATGTGTGTGATAGCATTTTACATTCTTACACTTAATTCTTAAATACATCTAAAACAAAAATTCATCAACACAGTTCATCAAAATTCAATTCATCAAAAAGCAACAACAAAAATTGAATGTGAGAGAGAGGATTCATACATTCCTAAAATCCAAAATCATATATTGAAACTATTTAAAATTCTTTACAGAACCCAAAACAACAAAGAAGAAGCTTCATGGATAGATGAGTTCGTACAAGAATCAAGATCTAAAAATACAAATATCGAGATCAATAATGCCTATTTCAAAGTCGCATGCTTTAAAATCCAAAAATTAGTCACGTCAATTGCCGGAATATATAGCGGTGGTGGGTTGGTTGCCGTTGTTTATCATGCTAATTCCATGCTCAACGTTGACCCGAGATAGAATGGATCATCGTCCTTTTGAAGCTCCAAAGAACCATCGCTTGATTCTGAGATCGGAACCTTTGTTGAATCAAAAGTCTGTTAAATTAATTTAGGGTTTTTCCATGTGAAATATAGATTGGGTTTGCATAAAATATTTAAGTTTATTTGCTTTGAATCAGCTTCATGTATGATATCTTTAGAGGATGAAGCAAATATAAATCAAGATCTGGAACTTTGTTTTAAAATGGGAGTATTTGAGATCTTGATCTGAAATGAGATGTGGTCTATATCAATTGGAAGATAAGAATAAAGTTTTTTTATTATTTAATTCTAATTTATGTATATAAAAGGATCAAAATACCCTCACACGTCTAGCACGTGTCTGACACTTAACGGATTAAATTAACAACTGTCAGCGTGAGTGACTAAACATGTAATATTATGAAACCACAGTGACTAAACTTGCAAGAAAAAAACCATAGTGACTAAAGTTGCAATTTTTAACAAACCACGGTGACCAAACTTGTAATTAAGTCATTAAGAAATTAATAGGGTATGCTACTCTTTCTTCTCTCAAACAACACAAACTTTCAACGTTTTGATCTGGTAACTGTAGATTAGTGTGGTTTGACGACTTTATCCGTTGTTCCTTTACATAAATAAGGGTGAAAATGTTATATAATACGGAGTACTATAAGTTACGAGTACTAAATTGTATGCTTGTTTGTTGTGTAATACTTTATCCGTCCTTATTTATCGTCTGCTGAGTCATTTTAGGGGTGTCTGCAGTAAAATTATGGTCCACTAATTGTATGGTTACCATAACTTATAATTACTTTTTTACTATTATTTTTTTTTTAAATGCAAACTTACACACCCACCTAATACTAATAGTAATATACACCACGAAATGTCCTAAGCATGGCTCGAACCCTCAACCTCAAAGTTGTAAGGGTGACCTCGATACTGTCAAGCCAATGACTCTTTGGTTATTTTTTTTTTATTATTATTCTATAGTCCCTATTTTGTTGGCTTCTTGAGATTTCAAATTTGAGAAGTTTGAAGTCGTTTAATACGGTAGACCATCAATTAACAATGCAAACATACCAGGATGGGTGAGAGTAGTAGTAAGTGGGTGACCTCTTGAAAAGTCTTCGTGTTGCACTCCCTTTTACTGAGTTCCATGTGAAGCAAAAGACCCAGGTTCGAATCTTAGTAACGTTCAAGATCGAATTAAAATGAGTTCTTGAGTGGAGGGCGCCAATGTGCGCAATTCATTCGGTTACGGGTCTCGTCGTCCGGCGGTTCGTCATTCAGTAGTTTTACTCGCTAGTGAGGACCTAAAACACACAAATAATGTATGCATCACTTGCGTGACAAATAAATAAATAATCAACCACTCTTTGTGAAAAAATATTTGCTCATGTCAGTAGACCATGAATTAACAAAAGTCAATGAACAAATCATGATGAGATGTATTTAATTTAATATGATGATGATGAAAACATAAATCTGGATATGTAATTTTTTAATAACTTAAAATTAAACAAAATCAAATTAATGATCTGGCGATGAAACTACACATGGAATAAAAAAATAAGAATAATAATTAAAAACATATCCATCGTGTCGTGTCAGTTATTACCTTGATTCGATCATTTTTCAAATAAAAACCCTTTTACAATCAAAATTCAAATCAGAAACCGTTATTGGCAAACTAAAAAGTTGTATTCTATTTATCAGGAAAATTTTTTTTTTTTTTTTGAAAAGCAAATTATCTATTAGAATGAAGTATGTACAGGGTAGTGAGGTAGCCGAAATAGCTACCACCACACGAGAGTTACAATACAAGATACACGAGGAAACTAAAATACACGATACAAAAAATCATTACTACAAATGCCTATGCTATTCAACCCGGGTCAAAGTTAGGATCTAATGCGTTTGGTCTCGTGAGCCATTGTTGCCAAGACGGAAAGGGTTTTCTCGAACGATTTTGAAACCACTCGAATGATTTCACTTGAATTTCGCAAATGATCTTCGGAGGCGCCCAAGAATCATTTTTGAAGACCTTGAGGTTTCTATTTTTCCAAATCAAGTAACATGTTACCCACACAACCGCTTGCCAAACTTTCCACTTATTTGAGTTCAGTGTTGGAAAGCTCGAACCCTTGATCAATTCTTCAAAAGTGGCCCCCGAAGGGAGGGAAAGATTCCACCATTTAAGGATGCCAATCCATACATCTTTAGCGGATTTTCATGAGTAAATGGCGTGATCTACCGATTCAGCCACATCATTACATAAGGGGCATAATAATGTGTCTAGATCGATCCCCCTCCGATCAAGTTCCACTCTCACCGCGATTCTTTTCCTAAGAACTCTCCAAACGAAGATTCCGACTTTTAATGGAACAAGGTTATTCTTGATAGTCTCCGTAGGATTAGACTCTCTTGAAATTAACTTGTCATCTATTGTTTTCGCCATTGATTTTGTAACAAACGGTCCACTTTTATCACCCGAAAATTTCCACTTGTTTGCGCCACTCCCTGATATCGAAACTGTTTTGATGATGTCTATCATGTTATTGATTTCCCCGTGTAACCTGCCTGTAAGAACTCGTGACCAATCCCAATTGAAGCTCCACGTGTTATTATCGAATGAAATTCTGCTCCGGACGTCTATTGATGGTTGCTTTTCAAGTCGAAACAAACGGTGGAATGTATCTTTGAGAGGCCCAATCGAAGCCCACTGATCGAGCCAGAATCTGATGTCCCTGCCGTCGCCTATCTGCCTTACGAATAATTCTTTCACGTTGATGCCGAGATTAGCTAAGTCGTCTCCAACTTTGATGATATTTCGCCATACAGTGTTCTGCTTAATGAAGTGATTAACACAATTAGCACCCAACCCCCCATCCCGCCCATAAATGCTTTTAATCGTTTTAACCCATAATGAATCGGGTTCGGTATAAAAGCGCCACCACCATTTGATAAGTAGTGACCAATTTTTTGCTTTAAGACTCCCAGTGTTCAACCCGCCCTCTTTGTATGGTAGGAGAATTGTGTCCCATTTGACCCAAGAAAGTTTATTTTCAACCCCCGACCCGCCCCAAAAAAATTTACGTCTCATACCTTCAAGGAGATTGATGATGCAAGATGGAGCGCGAAACAACGAGAAGAAGTATAGAGGGAGACTATTGAGCACCGCCTTTAAGAGTGTTAACCTACCACCGAATGACATCATTCTTGCATTCCAATCCGACAAGCGTTTCCTAAATTTATCGATAACGGGTTTCCATGCTTCTTTTTTGTGAAACCTTTCACCAATCGGCATCCCTAAGTAGATGAAGGGAAGAGAATCCGGGATACACCCCAATTTACGAGCCATAAGTTCTAACTCCTCTCGAGCTATTCCGATACCATATAGGTGACTTTTTTGCATATTTATTTTAAGTCCTGACACCTTTTCATAGCATTCGAGAGCTTTATGGACATTGGAGATGTTTCTTTTATTCCAATCTCCAAAAAATATTGTATCATCCGCGAATTGAAGATGTGAAATGTTTATTTTGTCCCGTCCAATTTCAACCCCCCTTATGATCTTCTTTGAAATCGCAATTTTTGCTAGAATATTCAAACCTTCGCTAGCAATGATGAAGAGATAAGGTGACACGGGGTCTCCTTGATGAATCCCTCTTTGAAGTCGAAATTCCTTTGTTGGTGATCCATTAACGAGGACCGAAATGGACGCGGATTTAAAGTAAGAATCCATCCATTTTAGCCATTTAGGTCCGAAACCCATCATATTCATGATGTCGAAAAGAAAGCTCCATCGAACACTATCAAATGCCTTTTCAAAATCCGTTTTAAATATGAAGCAATTCGCTTTATTATTCTTGACTTCCCCCACCAATTCATTAGCAATTAAGATGCTATCAAGGATCGATCTTCCTTGAATGAAGGCACTTTGTTCGTTACCTACAAGCTTGTCAATCACGATTCGAATCCTATTTGCTAGTAAATTTGACAGTATTTTGTAATAGCTCCCAATGAGGCTTATTGGCCTATAATCACGCAAAGAGATCGGGTCGTTTTTCTTCGGGATTAATGCAATAAACGAAGCGTTACAGCCTGATGTGATATCACCACTACTCCAAAACCATTGAATCGCTTTCATCAAATCTTCTTTGATCACATCCCAATATTTATGATAAAAGTAGAAATTGAATCCATCGGGACCGGGTGCCTTCGAAGCGTCACAATCTTTGATAGCTATCCAAACTTTGTTTTCACTAAAAGGTAGTTCAAGAGATGATGCATCTTCTTGAGAGATTTTCGAAGTTTCGAACCCTTCAAAATCAAAATGGCTAACATTCGGGTCTTCATAAAAGGATTTGAAGAATCTAAAGACTTCATTTTTTATGTCATCCGGATTTTCTTGCCATACACCGTCTATATGCAAACCACGAATGTTGTTTTTGTTGTTCTTTCTTCTAATAATCGAATGGAAGTATCTCGAATTCTCGTCTCCATCAACCGCCCATTTGGAACGGGATTTTTTGTTTTAACATGTTACGTTTAATTCGGTCCTTTTCAACCCACATGTTTCGACAGTTTAACCATTCACCACGTTCGGAGTCCGTAAGGTTTCTTTTCTCTGCCTCGATATCCCAAAGGTTACATATATCATTCAGCTATTTTAATTCGGAATCTAACTTACCGAAGTTGTTGCTGCTCCAGATCTTGAGTCTAGACTTAACGTTTTTAAGTTTGATTCTGAAAGCTGTGTCTGGTCTGCAGACGTCAATAGGTTGATTCCAGGTCTGGGCAATAATTTGGGCCGATTCTTCAGATTCGATCCAGGCATTGAACACTCGTGTGGGCTTGGGCCCGAAGTCAGACAATCCATTCTTAAGAATCAATGGGGTGTGATCGGATAGGTTCCTGTCTAAAGCATGAACAGACAAATCATTCCATAACGTGACAAATTTATCACAGACAAGAAAACGATCTAACTTACTGAAACGCAGCCCATCATCACTAATTCTTGTGAACCTTCTGCTCGCTAATGGGATTTCGATCAGGCCATTGTTGGTGATGAAATTGTTAAATCTAGCCGCACGATTGGGTATGAAGTTTGTGTTTTCCCTTTCGTTAACATTCCTAACCTCATTAAAATCACCACAGAATACCCACGCAGCATTATTATACGCCAAAAGCACCTCTAAGCTATCCCAAAATTGCCTTTTTCGTATCACAATGGGGGCCGTAGACATTAACAATCACAATTTCGGAATCATAATTGGAAAGTTTACCTTTGATTGCAACGAAGAATCCACCTTCCACCGCACTATCTACTCGAAAGATGCTATCATCCCAAATCAATAAAAGGCCTCCAGATCCCCCGTTGCTTTCTTTGACTGCATACTTCGCGTGTTGAGAGCCCCAAACTTTTTCAATCCAAATGTCACTGAACTTCTTTCGTTTAGTTTCCTGCACGGCAGCAATTATGGGATTGGAATCACGAATTAGTTGACTGAACCATCCTCGTTTCCCTCTTGATTAAAACCTCGAATGTTTACGGATAGTATCTTCATTGATTACTTCAGAAGACACGAACACGAGTGGGTGGCTGGTTGATTTAGCCTTCATGTTATGTGTTGAACCCGAGGACCCTGGAAAAATCATGGAGGTTAATGCTAGCCTCAGAGTCACTATGATTTGTGTCATCTGCACGAATTATTTTCTTCGATTGAAGGATTTCTTCAATTGATGGAGAACGAGCCCTTTTCGATCCACATGATACCCCTATCATTGATTTTCTCTTCTCCCCAGCAATCTTCTTGGCATAGTTGATGCGAGAAGAATTATGCCAGTTGCAAATTTTATGCCAGGATAAGGGATTCTTGCTCTTGCTTTCGTCATTGTTTGATGAGATCGAGATAATACGTGTCCTGGTGTGATGTTGAGGGTCACATGAGATAGAATCTTTTAACCCTTTTACGAAGTTTGTTATTTGATATGGGCTCCCGTCAATTTCTTTGTTCCATAGGTCGGTTGATGGCCCATCATGTTTTGGCCCAAACAATTTGAGTCCATTAGTGATGCCCTCCATGAAGCTTTTGGTAGCTGGGTTATCCAAATGGGATAGTTTAGGCCCAGCTTGTGAAAGCCCAACAGAGGAATTAGCCTCATCGATTTGTTCAGCAGGAGGCGTGGGGTCCACACAATTAATATTTTTATCATGCGTATCTTGAACATATGTGCCCGAGGTATCTTTTACATTAATGCACACATTATTAGGGTTTTCGGAATTCTCAACATTTTTTGGTATCTGAGAAAAAGACCCTTCAGTTTCAACCTTCTTTGACCCGTTAACATTTTCCGGTGACGTAGTCGGACGCTTGATCGGAGTTTTTTCCGGTACAGATTCTTCATCAGAGGAGTATGGTACATCTTCATCCATATTGTCAGACCCGTACGAATTAATGGATTTGTTTTCATCATCTTCAGATTTGAAATCTTCTAAATCCATCTGGATAATGTTCCTAGTGTCTTCAAATGCATGAATGAAGAAGTCAATACTACCTTGGTGAATAAGAACAGAGTCGTTAATTGGTTCAGGTTGATCCACGTTAAGCAATACCCTTCCAGCAATAAGATTTTGTGTTCCATCAAAATGACAATTTTCCGTTTTCACAATAGAGCCCCATAAACTTCCAATATCCGAAAAGGTTTTTTCATTCCACTTTGTAATTGGAACGCCATAGATCTCTATCCACGTTAATCTCCCAGGGTAAATATGAGACTCTTCCCATCTCCTTAGGTTTTGAATCCACCTTCTGATGCCATGATGTTCATTCGACAGGATATTGTTACACGCCTTTTCGTTATCAAAGATTAAGCAAACGTGAAGACCACCAATGTATTTAATATTAACTTCACCGAGTCCTTCAACATCACATAGGCGTTTAATTTGCTGTAGGATACCATAGTTAACCACTTCTCCTACTAACGAATGTGCGAGTAAAACACAGTTATCACCATTATTCTCAATCGTATAGGAACGAAACAAATTTTCATTATCAGTTGTCCTATCCAGTTTTCTGCTGTTGTTGCCGACATTATCGTGATTGTAGGATGGTGTATTTGTGGTTTGGTTGGTGGTTTGGTTGTTGTTTTGTTGTTTTACTTTGTTATGGTAAGCTTCGGAGGGTGTAGGGTTAGGTTTTGTGTTCTGGTTATGGTGGTAGTTTTCATCGGTTTTAGGGATCTCCTTCCAGGTTTTAGGAATATTGTTATTCACTTTGGAAACGTTCATCTTCCAGATAACTTCTTCCTTCTTCCCGTTTGCCTTACATTCGTGTTTATTGCTGTTGGTCCCAACCCTATTACCTGGTGTGTGTCCGTTTCTCTCCCTAGCGTTGAATGCCCTTAATCCCCATCCTAATAGTTGCAGTCTGTTGAGTTGATAAAGCATTGAATCGGAATTTTTTACACCTTCATAACGAACAAACCCAAATCGGTGGCCGTTTTGAATCCTTTTTCTGGCAATATAAACATCTTTAACTATCCCCCATTTTCCGAACGCCTTCCATAGATTTGAGACACCCCATGTTTCTGGGAAATTATAGAACATGAATGATGTAAGTGATGATTGGTTATTACCCGTCGGACGATCGCTGTAGTAGTTCCCTCTGCGTGCCCCTCGTTGTTTCTCCCATCCATTCTTGCTGTCGACCTCACCCCTTGAAGAGTACCCATACGTCGTCGTGTTTTCCCATTTGTTTCTCTCTCTATATTTTTCTCTCTCACACATATCTCCCTTTCTCTGTCACACATAAAAAAAAATTATTTATCAGGAAAACTTGGCTTTTATGTTTTATTTCTGGGCAATTTACCCTTATTTTAATTGTAATTTGTTTAAGTTGTTGACAATTTCTCAATTCTGGTTTGAACCCTCATTAAATTCATATAGGTTCTGTAGTGACCTGAACTTTTCCATGTTTATATATATTAATTGAGATTGATATTTACATGATTAAATGTTTCCAACATGTTAAGCAATCAAACTTGTTAAGACTTGATTAATTGAAATATGTTTCATATAGACAATTGACCACCCAAGTTGACCGGTGATTCACGAACGTTAAAACTTGTAAAAAATATATGATGACATATATATCGATATATATATATAGTTAACATGATACTATGATAAGTAAACATATCATTAAGTATATTAACAATGAACTACATATGTTAAAACAAGACTACTAACTTAATGATTTTTAAACGAGACATATATGTAACGATTATCGTTGTAAAGACATTTAATGTATATATATCATATTAAGAGATATTCATAGATGATAATATCATGATAATATAATAATTTAAAATCTCATTTGATATTATAAACATTGGGTTAACAACATTTAACAAGATCGTTATCCTAAAGGTTTCAAAACAACACTTACATGTAACGACTAACGATGACTTAACGACTCAGTTAAAATGTATATACATGTAGTGTTTTAATATGTATTTATACACTTTTTAAAGACTTCAATACACTTATCAAAATACTTCTACTTAACAAAAATGCTTACAATTACATCCTCGTTCAGTTTCATCAACAATTCTACTCGTATGCACCCGTATTCGTACTCGTACAATACACAGCTTTTAGATGTATGTACTATTGGTGTATACACTCCAATTATCAGCTCTTCGCAGACCATTTGAGTCACCTAACACATGTGGGAACCATCATTTTGCAACTAGCATGAAATATCTCATAAAATTACAAAAATATGAGTAATCATTCATGACTTATTTACATGAAAACAAAATTACATATCCTTTATATCTAATCCATACACCAACGACCAAAAACACCTACAAACACTTTCATTCTTCAACTTTCTTCATCTAATTGATCTCTCTCAAGTTCTATCTTCAAGTTCTAAGTGTTCTTCATATATTCTACAAGTTCTAGTTACATAAAATCAAGAATACTTTCAAGTTTGCTAGCTCACTTCCAATCTTGTAAGGTGATCATCCAACCTCAAGAAATCTTTGTTTCTTACAGTAGGTTATCATTCTAATACAAGGTAATAATCATATTCAAACTTTGGTTCAATTTCTATAACTATAACAATCTTATTTCAAGTGATGATCTTACTTGAACTTGTTTTCGTGTCATGATTCTGCTTCAAGAACTTCGAGCCATCCAAGGATCCGTTGAAGCTAGATCCATTTTTCTCTTTTCTAGTAGGTTTATCCAAGGAACTTAAGGTAGTAATGATGTTCATAACATCATTCGATTCATACATATAAAGCTATCTTATTCGAAGGTTTAAACTTGTAATCACTAGAACATAGTTTAGTTAATTCTAAACTTGTTCGCAAACAAAAGTTAATCCTTCTAACTTGAATTTTAAAATCAACTAAACACATGTTCTATATCTATATGATATGCTAACTTAATGATTTAAAACCTAGAAACACGAAAAACACCGTAAAACCGGATTTACGCCGTCGTAGTAACACCGCGGGCTGTTTTGGGTTAGTTAATTAAAAACTATGATAAACTTTGATTTAAAAGTTGTTATTCTGAGAAAATGATTTTTATTATGAACATGAAACTATATCCAAAAATTATGGTTAAACTCAAAGTGGAAGTATGTTTTCTAAAATGGTCATCTAGACGTCGTTCTTTCGACTGAAATGACTACCTTTACAAAAATGACTTGTAACTTATTTTTCTGACTATAAACCTATACTTTTTCTGTTTAGATTCATAAAATAGAGTTCAATATGAAACCATAGCAATTTGATTCACTCAAAACGGATTTAAAATGAAGAAGTTATGGGTAAAACAAGATTGGATAATTTTTCTCATTTTAGCTACGTGAAAATTGGTAACAAATCTATTCCAACCATAACTTAATCAACTTGTATTGTATATTGTGTAATCTTGAGATACCATAGACACGTATACAATGTTTCAACCTATCATGTCGACACATCTATATATATTTCGGAACAACCATAGACACTCTATATGTGAATGTTGGAGTTAGCTATACAGGGTTGAGGTTGATTCCAAAATATATATAGTTTGAGTTGTGATCAATACTGAGATACGTATACACTGGGTCGTGGATTGATTCAAGATAATATTTATCGATTTATTTCTGTACATCTAACTGTGGACAACTAGTTGTAGGTTACTAACGAGGACAGCTGACTTAATAAACTTAAAACATCAAAATATATTAAAAGTGTTGTAAATATATTTTGAACATACTTTGATATATATGTATATATTGTTATAGGTTCGTGAATTAACCAGTGGCCAAGTCTTACTTCCCGACGAAGTAAAAATCTGTGAAAGTGAGTTATAGTCCCACTTTTAAAATCTAATATTTTTGGGATGAGAATACATGCAGGTTTTATAAATGATTTACAAAATAGACACAAGTACGTGAAACTACATTCTATGGTTGAATTATCGAAATCGAATATGCCCCTTTTTATTAAGTCTGGTAATCTAAGAATTAGGGAACAGACACCCTAATTGACGCGAATCCTAAAGATAGATCTATTGGGCCTAACAAACCCCATCCAAAGTACCGGATACTTTAGTACTTCGAAATTTATATCATATCCGAAGGGTGTCCCGGAATGATAGGGATATTCTTATATATGCATCTTGTTAATGTCGGTTACCAGGTGTTTACCATATGAATGATTTTTATCTCTATGTATGGGATGTGTATTGAAATATGAAATCTTGTGGTCTATTATTATGATTTGATATATATAGGTTAAACCTATAACTCACCAACATTTTTGTTGACGTTTTAAGCATGTTTATTCTCAGGTGATTATTAAGAGCTTCCGCTGTCGCATACTTAAATAAGGACGAGATTTGGAGTCCATGCTTGTATGATATTGTGTAAAAACTGCATTCAAGAAACTTATTTTGTTGTAACATATTTGTATTGTAAACCATTATGTAATGGTCGTGTGTAAACAGGATATTTTAGATTATCATTATTTGATAATCTACGTAAAGCTTTTTAAACCTTTATTGATGAAATAAAGGTTATGGTTTGTTTTAACATGAATGAAGTCTTTGAAAAACGTCTCATATAGAGGTCAAAACCTCGCAACGAAATCAATTAATATGGAACATTTTTAATCAATAAGAACGGGACATTTCAGTTGGTATCCGAGCGTTGGTCTTAGAGAACCATAATTTTGCATTAGTGTGTCTTATCGAGTTTGTTAGGATGCATTAGTGAGTCTGGACTTCGACCGTGTTTACTTGAAAAATGATTGCTTAACAACTTTTGTTGGAAACTATATATTTTTAACATGTGAATATTATGTGATATATTAATCTCTTAACGCGTTTGATATTATGTGATAGATGTCTACCTCTAGAACAAGTCCCATTGATTTACCTAATAATAATGAAGAGTCAAATGTAAATTGGAATGATTCGTGGACTGATTCACAAGTTCCCGAAGAGGAACCGGAAGAAGAGTCGGAACCGGAAGAAGAATCAGAACCGGAAGAAGAATCGGAACCGGATGAAGAAATAGAACCGGTGGGGGAAATAATAAAACGGTTAAGTAAAAGAAAATCCTCAACCAACCGACCAAGGTTAATTATGGTCAATGGTGTTTCCGCCAAGGAAGCAAAATATTGGGAGGATTACCAATTCTCCGATGAATCGGATTCCGACGAGAATTCCGATGATGTTATAGAAATTACCCCAACTGAATTTAAAAAGACAAAAGAAAATAATAAGGGAAAGGGCATAAAAATAGAGAAATCTAATTCTAACCCCGATGAACTTTATATGTATCGTCAACCCCAGAAGTCCTTAAGTTGTAACAATGACCCGGGAACCTCTAAACCACCAGGTTTTTCTAAACCAATGTGGAAAACGACGGATCGTATTAGGGGAACATCATATATCCCTAGAAACTTGGCAAAACGAACCAAAACCGAAGAAGAAGAAGAAGAAACAAGCGAGTCGGAATAAGATAGTTGTATTCGTGTGGTGTAATATATGTAATATAGTGTGCTTATGCTTTATGATATATGTAAAAATTGCTTGTATTAATAAGTATTTTTTTTATGAATCTAACTCTTGTCTATTTTACAGTATCAAAACACAAAATGGATAGACAACCCAATATTTTAAGAGACCTACCCGGAGACATGATTGATGAAATCTTGTCTAGAGTCGGTCAGAATTCTTCGGCACAACTATTTAAGGCGAGATCAGTTTGTAAGACATTCAAAGAACGTTCCAAGAATGCCTTGGTTTATAAAAGGCTTTCGTTCGAAAGATGGGGGATATCACATTGGGAAATCCATAAGTTACGATGTGTTTACTTTGACGCATATATTGCGGGGAACCCAAATGCTATTTTACGCAATGGGTTAAGAAATTATTTTGACTCAATATATCCGAATATTGGACTTCGTGATTTAGAAAAAGCGGCTAACATGCAACATAAAGAAGCATGTTATGCTTACGGATTAGTAATGTTCGCTTCTCACCAAAGTGAGAACAAGAACATCGAGCTACAACTATTAAACAAAACGTTCCCACAAGTGACGGAGTCGGTAATTGGGGTAAGAAATGAGGTTTTTAGATTGTTACGGGACTGTTGGACATTACGTAACCCTCGTCCCTTTGACGACGTTACAACACGCTGTCTTATCAACGGCCATAACGGTTATGTTCCACAAGACCAAGGATGGGAAGTAATCCTAGTAAAACCAGAATGCATGACTTGTTTCTGGACGTATGAATTACGTGTCTTTATTGCCTTTGCTGAACGACTTGTGTACTAGCTAGAATTATCTTCACAACCATCTTGTATCAAATTTATTGTGTGCTATATTTCATGCTATATGTAAAATAAGCGGTATTGTAAGTTTGTAAAATATTGTGTAAAAGTTTGAACGCGAAATATTATTATAATCAGTTTTTCATATAGAATTATAGTAGTTGAATTGTATATTAGCTACTAAGTATGAACTTAACGGGTAGGTACTACCCGAATTTAAACTTATAAAACGCTAATATGAAGAAAAAGCTTTTATAAATGAGTTCATATTATGCTACGAAATACTATTAACTACTCTTAATATTCTGTATGATTAACTTGTTCCATTTGCCTATTTTGAAGGAAATGGCACCGACTACTCGACACACCGTGAATATGAATGAAGAGGAATTCCGTACTTTTCTAGCTTCAAACATAGCCGCAGTACAGACTGCGCTACATACCAACAATAACCTTGGATCTAGCAGTACAGGAAATCATGTAGGATGCACCTACAAAGAATTCACTTCCTGCAAACCTTTGGAATTTGATGGAACCGAAGGACCGATCAGATTGAAACGGTGGACCGAGAAAGTCGAATCGGTATTTGCCATAAGTAAGTGTACTGAAGAGGACAAAGTGAAGTGCGCTAGGCATACCTTCACAGGTTCCGCGTTAACATGGTGGAATACCTATCTAGAGCAAGTGGGACAAGACGATGCGTACGCACTACCGTGGTCAGCATTCAAGCACTTGATGAACGAGAAGTACCGTCCCAGAACTGAGGTCAATAAGCTCAAGACAGAACTTAGAGGGTTACGAACCCAAGGATTTGATATTACCACGTACGAAAGACGATTCACAGAATTGTGCCTATTGTGTCCGGGAGTATTCGAAGATGAGGAAGAGAAGATCGACGCGTTTGTGAAAGGATTACCGGAAAGAATCCAAGAAGATATAAGTTCACACGAGCCCGCCTCCATACAACAAGCATGTAGAATGGCTCACAAACTAGTGAACCAGATTGAAGAAAGAATTAAAGAACAGACTGCTGAAGAGGCCAATGTGAAGCAAGTCAAAAGAAAGTGGGAGGAAAACGGTGATAAGAATCACCAATACAACAACAACAGCAATTACAACAATAATCGCAACAATTATCCCAACAATCGCAACATCAATCGCAACTACAACAAACGGCCCAACAACAACAATAACAACAACAACAACAACAGCAACTACAACAATCATCCCAACAACAATAATAACCGCAACAACAACAACAATCAGAAGCAGCTATGCCAAAGGTGTGAAAAGTATCACTCGGGGTTCTGCACCAAATTTTGCAACAAGTGTAAAAGAAATGGTCATAGCTCGGCGAAGTGTGAGGTCTACGGACCAGGGGTTAATAGAACGAAAGGAACGAGTAATGGCGGAGCAAGTAGTGTCGGAGCAAGTTATGCCAATGTAGTTTGTTATAAATGTGGAAAACTGGGCCACATTATTAGAAATTGCCCGAACCAGGAGAACACGAATGGACAAGGCCGCGGAAGAGTTTTCAATATTAATGCGGCAGAGACACAGGAAGACCCGGAGCTTGTTACGGGTACGTTTCTTATTGACAATAAATCTGCTTACGTTTTATTTGATTCGGGTGCGGATAGAAGCTATATGAGTAGAGATTTTTGTGCTAAATTAAGTTGTCCATTGACGCCTTTGGATAGTAAATTTTTACTCGAATTAGCAAATGGTAAATTAATTTCAGCAGATAATATATGTCGGAATCGAGAAATTAAACTGGTTAGCGAAAATTTAAGATTAATTTGATACCAGTAGAGTTAGGGAGTTTTAATGTGATAATCGGTATGGACTGGTTGAAAGAAGTGAAAGTAGAGATCGTTTGTTACAAAAATGCAATTCGCATAATACGAGAAAAAGGAAAACCCTTAATGGTGTACGGAGAAAAGGGCAACACGAAGCTACATCTTATTAGTAATTTGAAGGCACAAAAACTAATAAGAAAAGGTTGCTATGCTGTTCTAGCACACGTCGAGAAAGTACAAACTGAAGAAAAGAGCATCAATGATGTTCCCATTGAAAAAGAATTTCCCGATGTATTTCCGAAAGAATTACCGGGATTACCCCCACATCGATCCATTGAATTTCAAATAGAACTTGTACCAGGAGCTGCACCAATAGCTCGTGCTCCTTACAGACTCGCACCCAGCGAGATGAAAGAACTGCAAAGCCAATTACAAGAACTTTTAGAGCGTGGTTTCATTCGACCAAGCACATCACCGTGGGGAGCTCCTGTTTTGTTTGTCAAGAAGAAAGATGGTACATTCAGGTTGTGTATCGACTACCGAGAGTTGAACAAACTTACCATCAAGAACCGCTACCCACTACCGAGAATCGACGACTTATTTGATCAACTACAAGGCTCGTCTGTTTATTCAAAGATTGACTTACGTTCCGGGTATCATCAAATGCGGGTGAAAGAAGATGATATTCCAAAGACTGCTTTCAGAACACGTTACGGTCATTACGAGTTTATGGTCATGCCGTTTGGTTTAACTAATGCACCAGCTGTGTTCATGGACCTTATGAACCGAGTGTGTGGACCATACCTTGACAAGTTTGTCATTGTTTTCATTGATGACATACTTATTTACTCAAAGAATGACCAAGAACACGGTGAACATTTGAGAAAGGTGTTAGAAGTATTAAGGAAGGAAGAATTGTACGCTAAGTTTTTAAAGTGTGCATTTTGGTTGGAAGAAGTTCAATTCCTCGGTCACATAGTGAACAAAGAAGGTATTAAGGTGGATCCGGCAAAGATAGAAACTGTTGAAAAGTGGGAAACCCCGAAAACTCCGAAACACATACGCTAGTTTTTAGGACTAGCTGGTTACTACAGAAGGTTCATCCAAGACTTTTCCAGAATAGCAAAAACCTTGACTGCATTAACGCATAAAGGGAAGAAATTTGAATGGAATGATGAACAAGAGAAAGCGTTTCAGTTATTGAAGAAAAAGCTAACTACGGCACCTATATTGTCATTGCATGAAGGGAATGATGATTTTGTGATTTATTGTGACGCATCAAAGCAAGGTCTCGGTTGTGTATTAATGCAACGAACGAAGGTGATTGCTTATGCGTCTAGACAATTGAAGATTCACGAACAAAATTATACGACGCATGATTTGGAATTAGGCGCGGTTGTTTTTGCATTAAAGACTTGGAGGCACTACTTATATGGGGTCAAAAGTATTATATATACCGACCACAAAAGTCTTCAACACATATTTAATCAGAAACAACTGAATATGAGGCAGCGTAGGTGGATTGAATTATTGAATGATTACGACTTTGAGATTCGTTACCACCCGGGGAAGGCAAATGTGGTAGCCGATGCCTTGAGCAAGAAGGACAGAGAACTCATTCGAGTAAAATCTATGAATATAATGATTCATAATAACCTTACTACTCAAATAAAGGAGGCGCAACAAGGAGTTTTAAAAGAGGGAAATTTAAAGGATGAAATACCCAAAGGATCGGAGAAGCATCTTAATATTCGGGAAGACGGAACCCGGTATAGGGCTGAAAGGATTTGGGTACCAAAATTTGGAGATATGAGAGAAATGGTACTTAGAGAAGCTCATAAAACCAGATACTCAATACATCCTGGAACGGGGAAGATGTACAAGGATCTCAAGAAACATTTTTGGTGGCCGGGTATGAAAGCCGATGTTGCTAAATACGTAGGAGAATGTTTGACGTGTTCTAAGGTCAAAGCTGAGCATCAGAAACCATCAGGTCTACTTCAACAACTCGAAATCCCGGAATGGAAATGGGAAAACATTACCATGGATTTCATCACTAAATTGCCAAGGACTGCAAGTGGTTTTGATACTATTTGGGTAATAGTTGATCGTCTCACCAAATCAGCACATTTCCTGCCAATAAGAGAAGATGACAAGATGGAGAAGTTAGCACGACTGTATTTGAAGGAAGTCGTCTCCAGACATGGAATACCAATCTCTATTATCTCTGATAGGGATGGCAGATTTATTTCAAGATTCTGGCAAACATTACAGCAAGCATTAGGAACTCGTCTAGACATGAGTACTGCCTATCATCCACAAACTGATGGGCAGAGCGAAAGGACGATACAAACGCTTGAAGAAATGCTACGAGCATGTGTTATTGATTTCGGAAACAGTTGGGATCGACATCTACCGTTAGCAGAATTTTCCTACAACAACAGCTACCATTCAAGCATTGAGATGGCGCCATTTGAAGCACTTTATGGTAGAAAGTGCAGGTCTCCGATTTGTTGGAGTGAAGTGGGGGATAGACAGATTACGGGTCCGGAGATTATACAAGAAACTACCGAGAAGATCATCCAAATTCAACAACGGTTGAAAACCGCCCAAAGTCGACAAAAGAGCTACGCTGACATTAAAAGAAAAGATATAGAATTTGAAATTGGAGAGATGGTCATGCTTAAAGTTTCACCTTGGAAAGGCGTTGTTCGATTTGGTAAACGAGGGAAATTAAATCCAAGGTATATTGGACCATTCAAGATTATTGATCGTGTCGGACCAGTAGCTTACCGACTTGAGTTACCTCAACAACTCGCGGCTGTACATAACACTTTCCACGTCTTGAATTTGAAGAAATGTTTTGCTAAAGAAGATCTCACTATTCCGTTAGATGAAATCCAAATCAACAAAAAACTTCAATTCATCGAAGAACCCGTCGAAATAATGGATCGTGAGGTTAAAAGACTTTAGCAAAACAAGATACCAATTGTTAAGGTTCGATGGAATGCTCGTAGAGGACCCGAGTTCACCTGGGAGCGTGAAGATCAGATGAAGAAGAAATACCCGCATCTATTTCCAGAAGATTCGTCAACACCTTCAACAGCTTAAAATTTCGGGACGAAATTTATTTAACGGGTAGGTACTGTAGTGACCCGAACTTTTCCATGTTTATATATATTAATTTAGATTGATATTTACATGATTAAATGTTTTTAACATGTTAAGCAATCAAACTTGTTAAGACTTGATTAATTGAAATATGTTTCATATAGACAATTGACCACCCAAGTTGACCGGTGATTCACGAACGTTAAAACTTGTAAAAACTATATGATGACATATATATGGATATATATATATATATATATATATATATATATATATATATATATATATATATATATATATATATATATATATATATATATAGTTAACATGATACTATGATAAGTAAACATATCATTAAGTATATTAACAATGAACTACATATGTTAAAACAAGACTACTAACTTAATGATTTTTAAATGAGACATATATGTAACGATTATCGTTGTAAAGACATTTAATGTATATATATCATATTAATAGATATTCATACATGATAATATCATTATAATATAATAATTTAAAATCTCATTTGATATTATAAACATTGGGTTAACAACATTTAACAAGATCGTTAACCTAAAGGTTTCAAAACAACACTTACATGTAACGACTAACGATGACTTAACGACTCAGTTAAAATGTATATACATGTAGTGTTTTAATATGTATTTATACACTTTTGAAAGACTTCAATACACTTATCAAAATACTTCTACTTAACAAAAATGCTTACAATTACATCCTCGTTCAGTTTCATCAACAATTCTACTCGTATGCACCCGTATTCGTACTCGTACAATACACAGCTTTTAGATGTATGTAATATTAGTATATACACTCCAATGATCAACTCTTAGTAGCCCATGTGAGTCACCTAACACATGTGGGAACCATCATTTGGCAACTAGCATGAAATATCTCATAAAATTACAAAAATATGAGTAATCATTCATGACTTATTTACATGAAAACAAAATTACATATCCTTTATATCTAATCCATACACCAACGACCAAAAACACCTACAAACACTTTCATTCTTCAATTTTCTTCATCTAATTGATCTCTCTAAAGTTCTATCTTCAAGTTCTAAGTGTTCTTCATATATTCTACAAGTTCTAGTTACATAAAATCAAGAATACTTTCAAGTTTGCTAGCTCACTTCCAATCTTGTAAGGTGATCATCCAACCTCAAGAAATCTTTGTTTCTTACAGTAGGTTATCATTCTAATACAATCTAATAATCATATTCAAACTTTGGTTCAATTTCTATAACTATAACAATCTTATTTCAAGTGATGATCTTACTTGAACTTGTTTTCGTGTCATGATTCTGCTTCAAGAACTTCGAGCCATCCAAGGATCCGTTGAAGCTAGATCTATTTTTCTCTTTTCTAGTAGGTTTATCCAAGGAACTTAAGGTAGTAATGATGTTCATAACATCATTCGATTCATACATATAAAGTTATCTTATTCGAAGGTTTAAACTTTTAATCACTAGAACATAGTTTAGTTAATTCTAAATTTGTTCGCAAACAAAAGTTAATCCTTCTAACTTGACTTTTAAAATCAACTAAACACATGTTCTATATCTATATGATATGCTAACTTAATGATTTAAAACCTGGAAACACGAAAAACACCGTAAAACCGGATTTACGCCGTCGTAGTAACACCGCGGGCTGTTTTGGGTTAGTTAATTAAAAACTATGATAAACTTTGATTTAAAAGTTGTTATTCTGAGAAAATGATTGTTATTATGAACATGAAACTATATCCAAAAATTATGGTTAAACTCAAAGTGGAAGTATGTTTTCTAAAATGATCATCTAGACGTCGTTCTTTCGACTGAAATGACTACCTTTACAAAAACGACTTGTAACTTATTTTTCCGACTATAAACCTATACTTTTTCTGTTTAGATTCATAAAATAGAGTTCAATATGAAACCATAGCAATTTGATTCACTCAAAACGGATTTAAAATGAAGAAGTTATGGGTAAAACAAGATTGGATAATTTTTCTCATTTTAGCTACGTGAAAATTGGTAACAAATCTATTCCAACCATAACTTAATCAACTTGTATTGTATATTATGTAATCTTGAGATACCATAGACACGTATACAATGTTTCGACCTATCATGTCGACACATCTATATATATTTCGGAACAACCATAGACACTCTATATGTGAATGTTGGAGTTAGCTATACAGGGTTGAGGTTGATTCCAAAATATATATAGTTTGAGTTGTGATCAATAATGAGATACGTATACACTGGGTCGTGGATTGATTCAAGATAATATTTATCGATTTATTTCTGTACATCTAACTGTGGATAACTAGTTGTAGGTTACTAACAAGGACAGCTGACTTAATAAACTTAAAACATCAAAATATATTAAAAGTGTTGTAAATATATTTTGAACATACTTTGATATATATGTATATATTGTTATAGGTTCGTGAATCAACCAGTGGCCAAGTCTTACTTCCCGACGAAGTAAAAATCTGTGAAAGTGAGTTATAGTCCCACTTTTAAAATCTAATATTTTTGGGATGAGAATACATGCAAGTTTTATAAATGATTTACAAAATAGACACAAGTACGTGAAACTACATTCTATGGTTGAATTATCGAAATCGAATATGCCCCTTTTTATTAAGTCTGGTAATCTAAGAATTAGGGAACAGACACCCTAATTGACGCGAATCCTAAAGATAGATCTATTGGGCCTAACAAACCCCATCCAAAGTACCGGATGCTTTAGTACTTCGAAATTTATATCATATCCGAAGGGTGTCCCGGAATGATGGGGATATTCTTATATATGCATCTTGTTAATGTCGATTACCAGGTGTTCACCATATGAATGATTTTTATCTCTATGTATGGGATGTGTATTGAAATATGAAATCTTGTGGTCTATTATTATGATTTGATATATATAGGTTAAACCTATAACTCACCAACATTTTTGTTGACGTTTTAAGCATGTTTATTCTCAAGTGATTATTAAGAGCTTCCGCTGTCGCATACTTAAATAAGGACGAGATTTGGAGTCCATGCTTGTACGATATTGTGTAAAAACTGCATTCAAGAAACTTATTTTGTTGTAACATATTTGTATTGTAAACCATTATGTAATGGTCGTGTGTAAACAGGATATTTTAGATTATCATTATTTGATAATCTACGTAAAGCTTTTTAAACCTTTATTGATGAAATAAAGGTTATGGTTTGTTTTAAAATGAATGCAGTCTTTGAAAAACGTCTCATATAGAGGTCAAAACCTCGCAACGAAATCAATTAATATGGAACATTTTTAATCAATAAGAACGGGACATTTCAGGTTCGTGGTGAGACTTGTTGACTTTTTTTAGTTCTCCTTAACCTAGATCGATTACCCGAGTATGGCAGTTTGATAGCCGTTCAATATAGCATGAGATCTTTGTTTTAGTAAGTTACAAAAATTAATACAAACAGCAAGATGTTGTGCTAATATCATGTGTTGTATTACATACATAGAAATAGAAATAAAAATAGAAATACTCATGGACCTTGTTAAAAAAGGAAGAGTATAATCATAATTTAACTGTTTAAAGTTTAGGTAATTTTTTAAAGCTTGGTTGTAGACTTGTAGAATTTTTGAAAATAAAGAAACGAGTTCTCTTATGGGTGTTTTGTTTGTTTTGTGTGGCCCTCAAAGTTTGAATTCCATAAAATTAGTATTTTTTTTTGTTTAAAAAAAGCAACTATAGTGTTTCAAAAACTATAAGAGATGTATAACTCCGTACAATATATACAACCATAATATACAATACAATCTCTCACTTTTTTTAACGGTTGTTCGGCATCATCCAGAGGGGAATTAACCATCTTAGCGCTCATTTGTCTCACGAAACACACATGCTAGGCACTAACTCAAGGGGCCACACATCCATCTGAGGTTAGAATCGCAAATATTCGAGGAGAAAACCTTAGCGCTCATTTGGTCTTTGGTCGAAGTGAATCAGAACAAATTTGATGCGGATACAGGAGTTGCTGCAAGAAACGATTATGACAACTCCAATAAATTTCAGTCCAATTCAGAATATAAAATTTCAGTCCAATTCAGAACATGAGAACATCACTAGCGTGAGAGAAAATAGTAGTTCAAGTGAGGAAGTAATTACCGAAACCTGTGATGATGATAATAAGGAAAAACCAGGAGATGGTTCATTAAAATCTGAATCCGAAGATGAAGATGATGACTCAATTAAATCTGAGTCTTTATCTGATGGAAAAAAAGATATAGAAGAAGGTGAGTTCATCCAGGAAGTTGATTTTTCTGATGATGAGTCTTTATCCGATGTGTGTGATAAATCTCCGATTGAGCCTCATAATTTTTCGGTAGAGTCAGTTGGATCTGATAATCTTCCGGTTGCGTCTTCACCGAAAATAACCTCGGAAGATGGACCGTCGATGTACGAATTTCAAGGGCCGAAAGTGGATGCTGTGTTTCCCAACGCCGGCTGTGCAGGGTTCGAGAATAGTGATTGCACGCGTGATGTGGGAGTGGCGGTTGACTGCACGCGTGATTGTAACTCTGGTACACATGTACCATCGACAATTCATAGTGGGCCTGAGGTTAACACTCTAATTGGGCCTGCCCAATTTAATGAATCTGTCCTGGGCAATTCTACAGCAAATGGGTTGGGCCTGGGTTCCGATGATCGGGATGTAGGTGATCCTTGTCCAAACATACGCGATTGTGTCGAGTTGCAGGACGTGACACGGTTGCGCATTTTCGTGCTAAGGCGAGAAAAATCCCCCCATTGATTAAAAGTCATTTCATTAAACACGTTTGGGGAAGGAGTAATATGAAGCGCAGACGACGTCGAGAAAATTTCCATTGGCATGAAAGATACTTTATCGAGAACGTAATGCATAATTTGGAAGAGGACGATGACGAAGATGGTTGCTGCTCATGTTGTTCCTCTTGTGCACCCTCGGACTTGGATTCATAGTCTCCTTAATATCGTTGGGTGTTTTTAGTGTCTTCGTGCTAATGCCCCTTTAGGGTTTCGAGTTTGTTTGTTTAGTGAGTTATTGTAGGTTTTGTGTGTGGTCTCGTGTATGTTTTTGCAGTCGATGTTTTATTAGCTTATTGCTAGTGCTTTCGTGTTCTTTTTTTATTATATAAATAAAATCTTACTTGCTTTTCAAAAAAAAAAAAAAAAAACTCGCACTAAGTATAACAATACACTACAAACATAGATACACACACGACAACCTTCTCAGATATAAGAGTTCACTCGCCCAACACCAATTCATTTTAAGGTATTTGATTTGAAGCTACTTGGGTTGTTGAGTTATTGATGTCAATCGAGAATCTTCCTTTTTGACTGTTGAGAAGTTCATTCTAAAACTTTTTACTTGAATTTCATTGACGGACCGCACCTTTTTCCAAATAAAAAGACATTTGATTGTGATTTTACATATCAAATGACCACACACCCAATTGACGGCTGCCAAAGTTTTTGATCTTTGTTCAAAGATAATTAGTACCTTTTCCACATATGTTTCAGTCGATGACAGATTTGTAACATTATCAAACCTCGTCAATTGTAGACTCGTCCCCAAATCTCCTTTGCAGAATGATTCACACTTATGAGAGCATTTCACGATTTTGACATCGAACTAAGTCAAGATCTATACCTCATCTCACACGGTTAAGAGAACGACATCACATCTTATTACGTTTGGTATTAAAAATCAACATCATTACTTAAATATAATACTCCATTTCCACACCGATGACGCCCAAGTCCTCTTATGGAATATTCACGTGCTTCGGATGTTAGCAAGACGCCCGAGCTTGACGTTGCAGAGCATAGGATTTTTGAATTATGTAAAGATGCTAACTTGGAGATGCGCGAGTTGCGTATCACGACGTCATGCTTTGTGATGACCCGGAAATTTCTGACCAAATTTAAACTTAATCTTATATGATTTCGACACGGTAAGCAAAGTTTGTAATGTTAAGTCTCAAAATTTTTGAACTGTTTCATATATTCAATTGATCTTCGACCATTTCCGACGATTCATGAACAATTAATTGTAAGTAGATATGTGTGTATATATATTATATAAATAGTAATTCGAAATATAATTTGAAGTATTATATGTTGTTGTTATTAAAAATTAATAAAATAAAAATAGGATATTATGATAATTATTATTCAAAACATATCTATATATATATATATATATATATATAAAGGAAGTATATTGAATACATATTTATAGTTTCGAATTTATTTTGTAATCGACAATAACACGCAAACGTCATTCGATTGATATTAAGCAAGTTAAATTCAAACTTGTGATAACCTGAAAATTTCTGACCAAATTTAAACTTTATCTTTAAATGATTTAATGTTTTCGACACGATAAGCAAAGTCTGTAATGTCGAGTCTTAAAGTTTTGGAACTATATTCATGTAATCAATTATTCTTTGACTGTTCTCGAAGATTCACGAACAATATATATATATAACTTAATGTGCATATATATATATATATATATATATATATATATATATATATATATATATATATATATATGATTTCAAGTTATTTAGTAAACGATAGTAATATTCGATTATTGATTCGATTGATATTTAGATAAGTTAACTAAAACGTTTAAGATGAACCAGTAAAACACTAATTTGCTACGGTATTTTCGAATTGCTACAGTACCCGAAAAGCTACAGTGTTTTCGAAAATCACTATTTGCTACAGTAAAAAACATTGCTACAATAACTTTGCTACAGTAAAACACTATTTCAAAATGAAAATGTATATGTATATGCTACGAGACGATGATTTATAGAAGTAAATGACCAAAATACTCGAAAGTTTAAGATACACTTTGAGTGATATAGATTATTGATAATTTAAGACTATATTTTGACAAAGGTACGTCTCCCAAAATGTAAATTACAAGTTTTCTTAGAGTACGAAGGGACACTCGAAAACCGGAACCGGGACATAAGTCGCGTGATGACGTACGACTTAGCGGAACAAAAATTACAAGTCAACTATGCACGTGAATTTAATATAATATATAATTAATTATATAAATTATATATTATAAATATAATTAATAAATATGTCGACAAGTGTAGTTTAAAACAGACGTGAGCTGGATTTTTCAGCCATGCGATCGCATGACAAACTAGTGCAAACCCCATGCGATCGCATGGGGTACTGTAGCAGGCCAGATACTATAAAAGCTCGAACTGGTTCAGCTTGTTTCTTCATTCTTTTTTTTTACTCGTATCATTTAAATTATTTTATTATTATTATTATTATTATTATTATTATTATTATTATTATTATTATTATTATTATTATTATTATTATTATTATTATTATTATTAAGATTAATATTATTATTAATCTTATTATTATTATTATTATTATTATTATTATTATTATTATTATTATTATTATTATTATTATTATTATTATTATTATTATTATTAATTAGTATTATACATAAAATACTACGACGAGGTTATGAGCGTGTCACTTTCAAAATGGATTTTCGAGCGGGATAAAGCTAAGGAAATTATGGGTTATAACTATGGAGGTTATGGGTAATGTTCATGGGTAATATTCGCAAGTCAAACCTAGTGTTTATCATCTCTGTTGCTTCTACGTACTTTTCTAAAATATTGAATCACAATATTGATACGTAAGCATTTATATTTTATCTTTTATAAATTAATAGTGTATACATGTCTAGTGCTCGAGTATATATATTTATACATGTTTGTATGCTAAATTTTGTCGTTAAACAGTATATAATGAATCACGAATTAAATACATATATTACTGGTAAAAGGTATATGATATACATGTTTTCGAAAAGCTGGCGAAAAATCAATAACTTTTCATTTAGACACCGAATAGTTTCGATGAACGGATTAAAAGATATGATCAACTGAATTATGGTTGACGTTAATTGAAATTCCTTTTGAATCTGCAATTAAGATTTAAACAACTTGTTTAAAAGATTGATAAAATGGATTTTTGAATATTACCAACAGAGTAAATGAATCCTTATATAAGGCACGTCTCGTTTTGTTGAACTATTGTCAAAATTGACTTTTTGAAACGACTTTGGATAACTATTGTATGTCAATCTCGAGCATTAGGATTGTGTGTGATGACCCGGAAAATTTCGACTTATTTTGAACCAAATTCTCGATATGATTTAATGTTTCCGACACGATAAGCAAAGTCTGTAAAACTGATCTCAAAATTTTTGAACTATTCAATTACCCATCGACTACTCTCAACGATTCATGAACAATTATATGTATGTATATATATTATAATATTTACAAGTAAAAACGACTTTCCTACAGTAAAAACGACTTTGCTACAGCAAAATACTATTTGCTACAGTGAAACCGACTTTGCTACAGTAAAACACTATTGGTACAGTAAACACTATTTGCTACAGTAACACTACTTGCTACAGTAAACACTATTTGCTACAGTAAAAACTATTGCTACAGTACCCCCTATTTGATGTCGACGAACTAGAAAACAAAGCAGAAATGAGCTGTCCAGCCTAGCCATGCGATCGCATGGCAAAAGCACTGAAAACCCATGCGATCGCATGAGGTCAGATTTCAGGAAAGGTCTATAAATTGAATTCGTTTTTTTGCTCGATTACACATATATCATTCATCTTACTCTGTATTTATTTATTTATTATTATTATTATTATTATTATTATTAATAATATTATTATTAGTAGTATTATTATACATAAAATATTACGACGAAGTCATGAGCGTGTCACTTTCAAAATGGGTTTTCAAGCGGGATAGAGCTAAGGAAATTATGAGTTATAGCTATGGAGGTTATGGGTAATGTACGTGGGTATTATTGGAAAGTCAAACCTAGTGTTTAACGTCTCTGTTGCGTCTACATACTTCCCTGCAATATTGAATCACGATATTGATACGTGAGCATTCATATTTTATCTTTTATATATTAATTGTGTATCCATGTCTAGTGCTCGAGTATATATATTTATGAATGCTTGTATGCTAAATTTCGTCGTTAAACAGTTTATAATGAATCACGAATTAAATACATATATTACTAGTAAAAGGTATATGATATACATGTTTTTGAAAAGCTGGCGAAAAATCAATAACTTTTCATTTAGAAATCGCTTAATTTCGATGAACGAATCAAAAGATATGATCAACTGAATTATGATTGACGTTAATTAGAATTGTTTTTGAATCTGCAATTAATATTTAAACAACTTGTTTGTAAGATTGATAAATTGGATTTTTGAATATTACCAACCGAGTAAATGAATCCTTATAGAAGGTACGTCTCGTTTTATTGAACTATTGTCAAAATTGACTTTTTGAAACGACTTTGGATAACTTTTATATGTCGATCTGGAGCATTAGAATTGTAATACACTATGACCTGACTTAGCTTGATAGATATTTATTGACCAACATATGTTCTCTAGGTTGAGATCTACGGTTATTTGGTAATCCGAGTTTCGGTCACATTTTGGTGAACGACTTTATATGCTGCTAAGGTGAGTTTCATTTGCTCCCTTTTTAATTGCTTTTGCAATCTATATTTTTGGGCTGAGAATACATGCACTTTATTTTAAACACAATGGACACAAGTACATACTTAATTCTACACTGATTTTGAACCGAAAATCCCTTAGCTTTGGTAACTAGTAACTGCCGGTTATAAGAACTGGTGGGCGCGAGTAGTTATATATGGATCCATAGGGCTTGACATCCCCGTCTGTTTCAGGTATAGAAACCCTAGCCTGAACTATAAAACAGATGTATGCTATTTGAGTTTAGTACACGTTGGTTTGCGCGTATTGTACATGTTGGTTGCATGTATGTTAAAACAGGGGTACTTATTATAACGTTAAAGTTTAGCTACCAGGGTGCTCAATCTTGTAGAATATTTTGATAAACGTTTCTGGATGAAACAACTGAAATTTTGTGATCCACCTTTATGTACAGATTATGCAAAACATTAAAACTATGAACTCATCAACCTTTGTGTTGACACTTGTTAGCATGTTTATTCTCAGGTTCTCTAGAAGTCTTCCGCTGTTTGCTTATATGTATGAAAAGCTATGTGCATGGAGTCTTACATGGCATATTTTTTAAGGAAACGTTGCATTCACCAAATCATCACCATGTATCTTATTTTGACTGCATTGTCAACGGAAGTACTATTGTAAACTATTATTTACGATGATTGTCTATATGTAGAAATCATCAGCTGTCGAAAACTTTTGATTTATATATTCATTTATGGTGTGCCTTTTCAAAAGAATGCAATGTTTACAAAACGTATCATATAGAGGTCAAATACCTCGCAATGAAATCGATGAATGACGTGTTCGTCCATATGGATTTGGAGCGATCGTCACAGTTGGTATCAGAGCGTTGGTCTTAGCAAACCAGGTCTTGCATAAGTGTGTCTAACTGATAGTTGTTAAAATGCATTAGTAAGTCTGGACTTTGACCGTGTCTGCATGTTAAAAGTTTTGCTTATTATTTCTTGTCAGAAATTGCATGCTTATCATTCTTAAAGTCTAGACACATTTTTCTGCATTTATTGCATAAATAGTGTATAGACAAAAATTCATATCTTAGCGTATCTGTTACTGTAAACTTTTCCTGACACCTTCCGAAAATTTTTCCGTGATTTATGGAATTTGGTATTATATATACATATGTAAATTATGTATTGAAGAATACCAAACTAAATTCTATAATCTAATTCATATCAAAAATCATCTTCCTAATTATACAAGATGGATCCCGTATCTAGTTCAAATTCCTTAAACTCCGACAACTATTCCGATATGGATATTCACCTGAATTCCGAAGACAGTGTAACCGGAATGGATCAACCAATCAGCCATCACCTATTCTGGATGAATTGGGGATGGGTTCGTAGCCTGCTTAGTCATTGGAGACAAGAAGAAGGTGATCCCTTCCATCCACCACATTGTCCTCTTGGCGAAGAACCTGAAGCACTTACCAGCGAACCTATTCGAGACACCATTTTCTCTCTCATTTCCAGAGTGTCTCGTCACGATTATATATTATCTCAAATTCTAGATCTTATTCGTCCACTCGTCCGAACCGATAATCACCCCGGTGTAATAGAAGAAGTCAACGAGCTTCGCGCTCGGGTAGTGGCTTTGGAGAATGTGGTGCAAAGGTTACAAGCAGCAGCACCGGCAGCAACAGTACCACCATCAGCAACACCAACAGTACCATCACCACCACCAACAACAACATCCGCATCCCACACCTCAACATCACAATCTGTACCTCGAACATCAACGTCATACGCACCATAGATACCAAGGAATACTAACAACAACAAACGATGAAGTATTGATTCATAACTTCATCGAAGAAATATTTTGCAGAGAATATGTAGTTTCTAAAAGTTTTAGAGATTATATATTCTAGTCCTAGTCGAAAACCAGATGAGATTAATATTATGTTAACTCATTAAATCCATGATTACATCTAAGAAAAATATATATGTAGGTATATTTTCATAAAGATTGTAATTAAGAAAATTCTTTTGTACAAACTGTTAATGGTGAGAATATTTTAACGGGTAGGTAATACCCGAGAGATATATAAATTCACAATTAATATGTTACATTCTTCGATTCTGATTCAACAAATCATCAACTATACTCACTACTTTCACAACAATAAATATTCTTTTATAAAAATCAAAGCAACCATCCTCATCCAAATTTGATTACATATTTTGATTTTGACAAATCAAAATCCAAGTCAAGATTTAACAAAAGACATCATTCTTAGATTCCTACATTTTTTGACTTCAAAACTGTGCTAGAACATCATAGAACCCAGAAAAGTATTTGTATCATTCAAATTCCTAGAACATCATATGAATATTAACGATTACAATCTATGTTCAAATCCCTCGAAATTCCTGAAGACACTTCAAATAATGAATCATCGAGATGATGATCCAACCACATGTTACCGCAGTCTTGTACCTGAATAACCCTCAAAATCAAAGTCGTAGTTTAACACGTATCCGTGTCAGACCCTTTGGCATTTATTAGCTAAATAAACTTTTCAATCCCTTTTCAAAATAGACAGTTTTGTCACCACTCCAGCAAAATCACCTTCAATTGTTCATTCAAATAAGCCTTATTATAACGATTACCCCTTCATCATTGTTACCGAGGAACCTTTCATATTCCACCACATTAGCAGTAAACTTATCAACAACTTCATTGATCATTAAGCCTCTCCGAAAAATCACGATAATTATTCATTGAAACTCTATCAAGTACCCATATACAACTTGTAACAACAATTATCATACCAACTACTGGGAATTAGCAAATCAGTATTTTGAATTTCGTAGCAATTTTTCGCCAACAGTTATATATATACTGTAGTGACTCAAACTTTTCCATGTTTATATATATTAAATGAAATTGTTATTTACATGATTAAGTGTTTCCAACATGTTAAGCAATCAAACTTGTTAAGACTTGATTAATTGAAATAGGTTTCATATAGACAATTGACCACCCAAGTTGACCGGTGATTCACGAACGTTAAAACTTGTAAAAACTATACGATGAAATATATATGGTTATATATATAGTTAACATGATTTTATTATAAGTATGTATCTCATTAGGTATTTTAACAATGAGTTATATACATAAAAATGAGACTATTAATTTAAGAAACTCGAAAACGATATATATAACGATTATCGTTATAACAACGTCTTACTAGGTACATATGAATCATATTAAGATATTGATACACTTGGTTAATTATGTTAAATGATAAGTAAATATATTATTATGTGTATTAACAATGAAATACATATGTAAAAATAAGACTACTAACTTAATGATTTCGAAACGAGACATATATGTAACGATTATCGTTGTAACGACATTTAACTGTATATATATCATACTAAGATATATTATATATCATAATATCATGATAATATAACAATTTAACATCTTATTTGTTATAATAAACAATGGGTTAACAACATTCAACAAGATCGTTAACCTAAAGGTTTCAAGACAACATTTACATGTAACGACTAACGATGACTTAACGACTCAGTTAAAATGTGTATGCATGTAGTGTTTTAATATGTATTCATACACTTTTGAAAGACTTCAAGACACTTATCAAAATACTTCTACTTAACAAAAATGCTTACAATTACATCCTCGTTCAGTTTCATCAACAATTCTTCTCGTATGCACCCGTATTCGTACTCGTACAATACACAGCTTTTAGATGTATGTACTATTGGTATATACACTCCAATGATCAGCTCTTAGCAGCCCATGTGAGTCACCTAACACATGTGGGAACCATCATTTGGCAACTAGCATGAAATATCTCATAAAATTACAAAAATATGAGTAATCATTCATGACTTATTTACATGAAAACAAAATTACATATCCTTTATATCTAATCCATATACCAACGACCAAAAACACCTACAAACACTTTCATTATTTAATTTTCTTCATCTAATTGATCTCTCTCAAGTTCTAACTTCAAGTTCTAAGTGTTCTTCATAAATTCTACAAGTTCTAGTTACATAAAATCAAGAATACTTTCAAGTTTGCTAGCTCACTTCCAATCTTGTAAGGTGATCATCCTACCTCAAGAAATCTTTGTTTCTTACAGTAGGTTATCATTCTAATACAAGGTAATAATCATATTCAAACTTTGGTTCAATTTCTATAACTATAACAATCTTATTTCAAGTGATGATCTTACTTGAACTTGTTTTCGTGTCATGATTCTGCTTCAAGAACTTCGAGCCATCCAAGGATCCGTTGAAGCTAGATCCATTTTTTTCTTTTCCAGTAGGTTTATCCAAGGAACTTAAGGTAGTAATGATGTTCATAACATCATTCGATTCATACATATAAAGTTATCTTATTCGAAGTGGTAAACTAGTAATCACTAGAACATAGTTTAGTTAATTCTAAATTTGTTCGCAAACAAAAGTTAATCCTTCTAACTTGACTTTTAAAATCAACTAAACACATGTTCTATATCTATATGATATGCTAACTTAATGATTTAAAACCTGGAAACACGAAAAACACCGTAAAACCAGATTTACGCCGTCGTAGTAACACCGCGGGCTGTTTTGGGTTAGTTAATTAAAAACTATGATAAACTTTGATTTAAAAGTTGTTATTATGAGAAAATGATTGTTATTATGAACATGAAACTATATCCAAAAATTATGGTTAAACTCAAAGTGGAAGTATGTTTTCTAAAATGGTCATCTAGACGTCGTTCTTTCGACTGAAATGACTACCTTTACAAAAACGACTTGTAACTTATTTTTCTGACTATAAACCTATACTTTTTCTGTTTAGATTCATAAAATAGAGTTCAATATGAAACCATAGCAATTTGATTCACTCAAAACGGATTTAAAATGAAGAAGTTATGGGTAAAACAAGATTGGATAATTTTTCTCATTTTAGCTACGTGAAAATTGGTAACAAATCTATTCCAACCATAACTTAATCAACTTGTATTGTATATTATGTAATCTTGAGATACCATAGACACGTATACAATGTTTCAACCTATCATGTCGACACATCTATATATATTTCGGAACAACCATAGACACTCTATATGTGAATGTTGGAGTTAGCTATACAGGGTTGAGGTTGATTCCAAAATATATATAGTTTGAGTTGTGATCAATACTGAGATACGTATACACTGGGTCGTGGATTGATTCAAGATAATATTTATCGATTTATTTCTGTACATCTAACTGTGGATAACTAGTTGTAGGTTACTAACGAGGACAGCTGACTTAATAAACTTAAAACATCAAAATATATTAAAAGTGTTTTAAATATATTTTGAACATACTTTGATATATATGTATATATTGTTATAGGTTCGTGAATCAACCAGTGGCCAAGTCTTACTTCCCGACGAAGTAAAAATCTGTGAAAGTGAGTTATAGTCCCACTTTTAAAATCTAATATTTTTGGGATGAGAATACATGCAAGTTTTATAAATGATTTACAAAATAGACACAAGTACGTGAAACTACATTCTATGGTTGAATTATCGAAATCGAATATGCCCCTTTTTATTAAGTCTGGTAATCTAAGAATTAGGGAACAGACACCCTAATTGACGCGAATCCTAAAGATAGATCTATTGGGCCTAACAAACCCCATCCAAAGTACCGGATGCTTTAGTACTTCGAAATTTATATCATATTCGTAGGGTGTCCTGGAATGATGGGGATATTCTTATATATGCATCTTGTTAATGTCGGTTACCAGGTGTTCACCATACGAATGATTTTTATCTCTATGTATGGGATGTGTATTGAAATATGAAATCTTGTGGTCTATTGTTACGATTTGATATATATAGGTTAAACCTATAACTCACCAACATTTTTGTTGACGTTTAAAGCATGTTTATTCTCATGTGAATACTAAGAGCTTCCGCTGTTGCATACTAAAATAAGGACAAGATTTGGAGTCCATGTTTGTATGATATTGTGTAAAAACTGCATTCAAGAAACTGATTTCGATGTAACATATTTGTATTGTAAACTATTATGTAATGGTCGTGTGTAAACAGGATATTTTAGATTATCATTATTTGATAATCTACGTAAAGCTTTTTAAACCTTTATTTATGAAATAAAAGTTATGGTTTGTTTTAAAAATGAATGCAGTCTTTGAAAAATGTCTCATATAGAGGTCAAAACCTCGCAACGAAATCAATTAATATGGAACGTTTTTAATCAATAAGAACGGGACATTTCAGTTGGTATCCGAGCGTTGGTCTTAGAGAACCAGAAAATTTGCATTAGTGTGTCTTATCGAGTTTGTTAGGATGCATTAGTGAGTCTGGACTTCGACCGTGTTTTCTTTAAAAATGATTGCTTAACATTTTTGTTGGAAACTATATATTATTAACATGTATATATTATGTGATATATTAATCTCTTAACATGTTTGATATTGTGTGATAGATGTCTACCTCTAGCACAAATCCCATTGACTCACCTAATAATAACGAAGAGTCGAATATATATTGGACTGATTCACAAGTTCCCGAAGAAGAACCGGAAGAAGAATCAGAACCGGAAGAAGAATCAGAACCGGAAGAGGAGGAACCGGATGAGGAAATAGAACCGGTGGGGGAAATAATAAAACGGTTAAGTAAAAGAAAATCCTCAACCAACCGACCAAGGTTACTTATGGTCAATGGTGTTTCCGCCAAGGAAGCAAAATATTGGGAGGATTACCAATTCTCCGATGAATTGGATTCCGACGAGAATTCCGATGATGTTATAGAAATTACCCCAACTGAATTTAAGAAGGCAAAAGAAAATAATAAGGGAAAGGGCATAAAAATAGAGAAATCTAATTCCAACCCCGATGAACTTTATATGTATCGTCAACCCCCTAAGTCCTTAAGTTGTAACAATGACCCGGGAACCTCTAAACCACCAGGTTTTTCTAGACCAATGTGGAAAACGACGGCTCGTATTAGGGGAACATCATATATCCCTAAAAACTTAGCAAAAAGAACCAAGTTTGAAAAATAAGAAATGAGTGAGTCGGAATAAGATAGTTGTATTTGTGCGGTGTAATATATGTAATATAGTGTGCTTATGCTTTACGATATATGTAAAAATTGCTTGTATTAATAAGTATCTTTTATGAATCTAACTCTTGTCTATTTTACAGTATAAAAACACAAAATAGATAGACAACCCAATATTTTAGAAGACTTACCCGGAGACATGATTGATGAAATCTTGTCTAGAGTCGGTCAGAATTCCTCGGCACAACTATTTATGGCAAAATCAGTTTGTAAGACATTCGAAGAACGTTACAAGAATGCCTTGGTTTATAAAAGGCTTTCGTTTGAAAGATGGGGGATATCACATTGGGAAACCCATAAGTTACGATGTGTTTACTTTGACGCATATATTGCGGGGAACCCAAATGCTATTTTACGCAACGGGTTAAGAAATTATTTTGACTCAATGTATCCGAATATAGGACTTCATGATTTAGAAAAAGCGGCTAACATGCAACATAAAGAAGCATGCTATGCTTATGGGTTAGTAATGTTCGCTTCTCACCAAAGTGAGAAAAAGAACATCGGGCTACAACTATTAAACAAAACGTTCCCACAAGTGACGGAGTCGGTAATTGGGGTAAGAAATGAGGTTTTTAGGTTATTACTAGACTGTTGGTCATTACGTAACCCTCGTCCCTTTGATGACGTTACAACACGCTGTCTTATCAACGGCCATAACGGTTATGTTCCACAAGACCAAGGATGGGAAGTAGTCCTAGTAAAACCAGAATGCATGACTTGTTTCTGGACATATGAATTACGTGTCTTTATTGCCTTTGCTGAACGACTTGTGTACTAGCTAGAATTATCTTCACAACTATCTTGTATCAAAGTTATTGTGTGCTATATTTCATGCTTTATGTAAAATAAGCGGTATTGTAAGTTTGTAAAATATTGTATAAAAGTTTGAACGCGGAATATTATTATAATCAGTTTTTCATATAGAATTGTAGTAGTTGAATTGTATATTAGCTACTAAGTATGAACTTAACGGGTAGGTACTACCTGAATTTAAACTTATAAAACGCTAATATGAAGAAAAAGCTTTTATAAATGAGTTCATATTATGCTACGAAATACTATTAACTACTCTTAATATTCTGTATGATTAACTTGTTCCATTTGACTATTTTGAAGGAAATGGCACCGACTACTCGACACATCGTGAATATGAATGAAGAGGAATTCCGTACTTTTCTAGCTTCAAACATAGCCGCGGTACAGGCTGCGCTACATACCAACAATAACCTTGGATCTAGCAGTACAGGAAATCGTGTAGGATGCACCTACAAAGAATTCACTGCCTGCAAACCTTTGGAATTTGATGGAACCGAAGGACCGATCGGATTGAAATGGTGGACCGAGAAGGCCGAATCGGTGTTTGCCATAAGTAAGTGTACTGAAGAGGACAAAGTGAAGTACGCTACGCATACCTTCACAGGTTCTGCGTTAACATGGTGGAATACCTATCTAGAGCAAGTGGGACAAGATGATGCGTACGCACTACCGTGGTCAGCATTTAAGCACTTAATGAACGAGAAGTACCGTCCCAGAATCGAGGTCAATAAGCTCAAGACAGAACTTAGAGGGTTACGAACCTAAGGATTTGATATTACCACGTACGAAAGACGATTCACAGAATCGTGCCTATTGTGTCCGGGAGCATTCGAAGATGAGGAAGAGAAGATCGACGCGTTTGTGAAAGGATTACCGGAAAGAATTCAAAAAGATATAAGTTCACACGAGCCCGCCTCCATACAACAGGCATGTAGAATGGCTCATAAACTAGTGAACCAGATTGAAGAAAGAATTAAAGAACAGACTGCTGAAGAGGCCAATGTGAAGCAAGTCAAAAGAAAGTGGGAGGAAAACGGTGATAAGAATCACCAATACAACAACAACAGCAATTATAATAATAATCGCAACAATTATCCCAACAATCGCAACATCAATCGCAACTACAACAAACGACCCAACAACAACAACAACAACAACAACAACAACAACAACAACAGCAACTACAACAATCATCCCAACAACAATAACAATCGCAACAATAACAACAATCAGAAGCAGCTATGCCAAAGGTGTGAAAAGTATCACTCGGGGTTCTGCACCAAATTTTGCAACAAGTGTAAAAGAAATGGTCATAGCGCGGCGAAGTGTGAGGTCTACGGACCAGGGGTTAACAGAACGAAAGGAACAAATGGTGTCAGAACGAGTAATGGTGGAGCAAGTAGTGTCGGAGCAAGTTATGCCAATGTAGTTTGTTATAAATGTGGAAAACCGGGGCCATATTATTAGAAATTGCCCGAACCAGGAGAAAACGAATGGACAAGTTCGCAGAAGAGTTTTCAATATTAATGCGGCAGAGGCACAGGAAGACCCGGAGCTTGTTACGGGTACGTTTCTTATTGACAATAAATCTGCTTACGTTTTATTTGATTCGGGTGCGGATAGAAGCTATATGAGTAGAGATTTTTGTGCTAAATTAAGTTTCCCATTGACGCCTTTGGATAGTAAATTTTTACTCGAATTAGCAAATGGTAAATTAATTTCAGCAGATAATATATGTCAGAATCGAGAAATTAAACTGGTTAGCGAAACATTTAAGATTGACTTGATACCAGTAGAGTTAGGGAGTTTTGATGTGATAATCGGTATGGACTGGTTGAAAGAAGTGAAAGCAGAGATCGTTTGTTACAAAAATGCAATTCGCATTATACGAGAAAAAGGAAAACCCTTAATGGTGTACGGAGAAAAGGGCAACACGAAGCTACATCTTATTAGTAATTTGAAGGCACAAAAACTAATAAGAAAAGGTTGCTATGCTGTTCTAGCACACGTCGAGAAAGTACAAACTGAAGAAAAGAGCATCAATGATGTTCCCGTCGCAAAAGAATTTCCCGATGTATTTCCGAAAGAATTACCGGGATTACCCCCACATCGATTCGTTGAATTTCAAATAGATCTTGTACCAGGAGCTGCACCAATAGCTCGTGCTCCTTACAGACTCGCACCCAGTGAGATAAAAGAACTGCAAAGTCAATTACAAGAACTTTTAGAACGTGGTTTCATTCGACCAAGCACATCACCGTGGGGAGCTCCTGTTTTGTTTGTCAAGAAGAAAGATGGTACATTCAGGTTGTGTATCGACTACCAAGAGTTGAACAAACTTACCATCAAGAACCGCTACCCACTACCGAGAATCGACGACTTATTTGATCAACTACAAGGCTCGTCTGTTTATTCAAAGATTGACTTACGTTCCGAGTATCATCAAATGCGGGTGAAAGAAGATGATATTCCAAAGACTGCTTTTAGGACGCGTTATGGTCATTACGAGTTTATGGTTATGCCGTTTGGATTGACTAACACACCAGATGTGTTCATGGACCTTATGAACCGAGTGTGTGGACCATACCTTGACAAGTTTGTCATTGTTTTCATTGATGACATACTTATTTACTCAAAGAATGACCAAGAACAAGGTGAACATTTGAGAAAGGTGTTAGAAGTATTGAGGAAGGAAGAATTGTACGCTAAGTTTTCAAAGTGTGCATTTTGGTTGGAAGAAGTTCAATTCCTCGGTCACATAGTGAACAAAGAAGGTATTAAGGTGGATCCGGCAAAGATAGAAACTGTTGAAAAGTGGGAAACCCCGAAAACTCCGAAACACATACGCCAGTTTTTAGGACTAGCTGGTTACTACAGAAGGTTCATCCAAGACTTTTCCAGAATAGCAAAACCCTTGACTGCAATAACGCATAAAGGGAAGAAATTTGAATGGAAGGATGAACAAGAGAAAGCGTTCCAGTTATTGAAGAAAAAGCTAACTACGGCACTGATGTGCGAGAAGTGTCGTATAAATTAATATAGAAAAATACCGATTAGAGATTGCTACACACTAACGGGCAGTGTACCCGATCGTGTAGTAGTATAGTAACTGGTTTAGTTCCGTGTATCGTTCCAAGGACAGTTGTATTAGTCAAACTAGAATTATAAACTATATTATGATTAACTAAGTAAATGAAGCTTAAAGGTACAAGTTTTATGTTTTGTGGCTTATTTAACGATTAGCCAAATCAGAGAAGAGTAAAAGTAAAAACAATATTTTTGGTCTTTTAAATTTATAAGTGCAAGGAAAGCAATTAAGATAGTTTTGAAATCAAAGAGATGAAATATGCTCATCTAGACTTTTTACCCTCGATGTGAATGTTTATTTAGGATTAAGATCGGATTGATTGGTTATGTACGAGAACTAATTGATCGGTTTAGCAAGAGTAGTCTTGAATAAACACTCAAACGGGATTACACGACGCAAGTGATGTTCTTGTCATCTAAGACCTCCTATTTGTAATCAACTAATTCAACTAGTCTAAAGACTTAAAGAATGATCAAGTCAATGGTGTGTTGATCATGATCCACTCCTATGTCAACTAATGGATTAGCTTAGTTCATTCTCTTGGTCTGGTTAAATGTTCAATTCACCCAACCCAAGTAAACAATTAAGTGTGGTAATAAGATCCCTATAAAAGTCACTAGATAAGGCAAATTACTAACACCTATTAGTTATATGGAATTGAGTAGTGAAAATATGTATAACAGATTCTAGGGAATTGATCGTTCACCTAGACAACTACACATATCAATTAAGCTATCTGAGAGTATCTACAAGAGTCGTTCTTATATTCCTATATAGATTAACCGTTTGAACGCAACTTACCCCTTTTGGTAAAAGATGGGCAAACACTTGTCACTAGGTGTAAATCAATATACTAAATCAGCAAGATGGTGTTTCTTAGTTGAACAAGTATACTAACTAGTTGAATCGAAAAGATTAAACTTAACAAGAATGGTTCTTGTATTCAAACATCAAACTATCGTGCATGGTAAATATCAATCAAAAGTAAACATTCAACATCTCGGTTATTTATCTAGATGAACATAAAAGGAACTAGCCAACAATCATGCTAGAAAACTTAAACATAACAGTAACAAAGATAGAATTCATTGCAAATACAAGATTGACCTTTTTAGAGTAATCTTGGATGAAGCCCTTGAATGATCCTTGAATCTTCAATGATTTTAGTATTTAGATGCACTTTGATAAGCTCAAGAACTGTTTTGAATGATATGTTTTCGTCCCTGAACAGAAAGAAAACTGGCACACTTGGAATGAAGCTGGAAAGAGGTTTAAAAAGGCTGAAAACTAGCTGGAAAGCACTGTGCGCGGCGCGCACATAAGGGGTGCGCGGAGCGCACTACTCACCTACCACACTTTTACTTTCCAGTTCACGATCGCACTTCAATTTGGACGTTTCAGGTACTTGTGCGCGGCGAAGTGCGCGGCGCGCTCTGTTGTGCGCGGCGCGCTCTGTTGAACTTGCGCGGGGCGCTCTCTGGTTTCCATTTTAATCAAATGTTCTGATCAAAGTCTTGAGTGAGCGGTGGTGTGTGCGGATAGTGCGCGGCGCGCACTGTAGCTTTCATTTTTCTGTTTCTTCGTTTCTTGTTCTGGTTTTGATCTTTGAGTTGTTTCATTCATTATCTTCAACATTTCTTCAAGTATTCAATGATTCTATGCTTAATTACAATACAACGGAATAATAATGGAAATATTACAAATTCGTATGAAATAACCGACGATAGGACTTGATATTGTGACTAATGATATGTCTATTTTGAGTAATATCAAAATCCCCCACACTTAACTCTTGTTTGTCCTCAAGCAAGTCTTGTTCTAATCATGCGTATACAAAACACAAATATATATGAATCAAAAATATTGTTTGAAGTACATTATACACAAATCACACGAATCACGCAAAACAGACACAAAGACTCACGCTATATGGTACGCAATTTTCACACGATTCACACGAAGTACACAAAACACACGCATTATTTTGTAACACAACTCACGCTATATGAACACATATTTACACAATTGGAATACACACTCGTGAGGGTACACACACCATTTATGAAACACACGCACACATTTGGATTGCTTGGGAGAGGTGAACTTCGATGAAAGTTCTTTAAAAATTTGGATCCTTAGGGAAAATTGGATCTTTGAGAAAACGTTTTAAGATTTTGAAAATGTCATTGCTAGTTTTTTTTTTTTTTTAACTAGACACGTTTTCCGGTTTTAACCTCAAATTCCGGTTGAGGGTAACTGAAAACCGAAGTCTCAGTCGGCGATTAGCAAGCTATTTGCCCCCATGATTGTAGTATCATGGAACTCTTAACCGGGCGCCCCCTGACGCGATATAAATATCGGTCTTTTATGACAATTTTGTACAATTAAGATCAAGGGTTAAAACTGCGAAGACTAAGCTATCGTGTGGGACAGATCCTGCTCCAGCTTATACACCGTAATCGGTCTTGCATTGGATAGCGACTTGGATTTACCCTACCAACTTTATTTTCGGGTTTGAAAGTTCAAGACTTTCCCTTCCCACTGTACCTTATATCGTGAAATGATATTAGTATGAAATGACATAGTTTAGGAAGTTTGCTATATCAAGTAAGGCGAAATTCGGAAGACTTTACTTCCTTCAAGGATGAACTAGATGCATCCTTTCGTTTAGTGACTTTTATTCCTTTTTCAAGCCAAACGTACTTTAATCGTTTTAATTTTGCAAAATTTGTGATAGTAATTCGAAAAGATTGGTAAAATCCCCCACACTTGGCTTTTTCGTTAAGGCTTTAATAATTATTTCCATTAAGAATGTGGAAGTAAGCTAAGATGTACCCGAGAGAATTACCTCCCCCCACACTTGAAATTAAGTAAGGCCCTCATTACTTAAATCTTATTACTTAAATTCACGAGGGCATTTGTGTGAAAAGAGTTCGAAAAAAGCTTGATAATAAGCCTGAGATCGTGAAACTTAGGTGAGCGATGGCGCTGAACTTAATGCCAGCATAAGAACATCATTCATTCCTTGATCTCTATCACAAATTCTAAAATGTTTGTACGTTGCTGAACTTAATGCCAGCATCACTAAACCTTAACAATAAGAAATAAACAAGCACACAAAATATAAATAGATAAAAATGGTGTTTTTAACACAACCACCACAAACATTAGTCTACAATACAAATATTCAAATAATTACAAACCAAAGCTTCTGAAAAATCACCAAATTGTTACCAATCATCAAATAAGGTACATTTGCCCTCTAATCATCACTAGAGAAATTACCAAAAGGCCATCCGGAGTAGGTTCCCGAACCATCATTTCGAGGTCTCCCGCGCGGGTATTGGTCCTCAAAGCGCGTCTGTGCATCCTGCATAGCCGCTTGCTCATCGTATAAGGGAGGACTCGGAACTCTGTTCGGTGTGTTATAATAGGTCGGGTTTTGGTAGGAAATGGCATAATAATCCTGTGGGTGTTGCATATACAAACTAACATTATGGCGAAGCCAATCACCCCTGTAATTCCCCCACCTTTGATCATACCTTGAAGCCCTATTATGCTCCCGTTGTTCTTCCTGAAATTTGTTAAATTGTCGCCTTTGTTCTTCATATTGGTCATCTCTGTGTTGATAACCAACCCGAAAATCATGAAAACCGGAAATCACTTCCTTCAACTCTTCTTCCCGTGTCCTTTGCGTCTACCTACGCCTTCTCCTTTGAAACTGAGGTAATTCTTCTTCACTTTCAGGATCCTCCATGTGAACCTCCTCCTGCACATTTTCTCGTCCGACACCGCTACCACCTGCTTCATGATCGTGGGCACGGGGTGGGTTTTGAGGTGGTTCCATCCTAGGAACAAAAGGAATGAGCCGATTGTGTTGGTCGAGCTGCAAAAATTGGGCATTGATATAGTATATACTTCCCAAAGGTTCCATCATGTCCGGATTTGCTACTAGCCAGCCAAAGTTAATTCCAAACGAGCTCGCTATTCGAGTGATATAGTGACCACCTACAATAGGGTTTATATTTCTTGTCCCTGTTTCGTTTAGATATTTTGCCACGGTGGTTGGAATATCAACTGGACTTTTATTGTAGATTTTGTCCATCAGAAAAACGTCTAGCCTTGTTACCTTGTTGTTTCCTTCCCTTCTTGCATTGAATGTGCAAGAAACCAACCTCTGAATTAACTTCGCCTCTTGATGATGTATTTTCGTGAATGTGCTTCGACTAGCAGCGAATTGGTAATTACTTATGTCGCTCCAAAAAATTCTGGGATTGTAGCTGGAATCGTAATACTCTGTCTGTCGGAGATATGCGTCCAATTGATCGTCATCTAGCTCGTTATATATGTCCAAAGCACGAGCTAGATCGATTTGGCTCATTGATCGAGCCAAACCTCCCAATCTAAACCTCATAAAATCCTGCCCTCTCGGATTTAAAATGCATTGAAAGTTCAGAGTTGCGATGAATTCCTTGCACAACTCGGGGTAAATGGTTTCATTTATCCGCATAACCCGTTCCCATGCCCGAATTGTGATTTCTTGTCCGGATGACAATTGGTGTTTCACCTCTAACATTCGTGCGACTCTATTGTACTCTCTTGCTTGAACCAATGGTTCCGGGTCAAAATACCAAGTGGCCTCACACTTTTTGCTTACCACCCATTCATATTCTTCCGCGTAGTCCTCATGATCCCAGACATAAGCTAACCAAACAGCAGGATCATTTTGATCCGGTACTGGTGCTTGTTGTCTTCCTTGGTTTGAACCTTGTCCTTGTTGGGCCGCTTGACTAGATGACCTTGTCTACACATAAGAAACATCACCAAAATAAAAAGGCATATAGAAATAATACCTTGTTAGTGTTAGGTTAAATCAAAATACATGTTCAAAGATACATATAGCAATAGTTATGTTAATCCTTCAAGCAAATAAATCATTTTAAGAGCAAAGATTATCATGACTAGTATAGCATTATAGAAACCAAATTTGAACATAATACTTAAGCACAATTTAACTCATCATGTTATTGTTACCCAAAAATCTATTAATCATATCACAACAAGCATACTTAAGTGGAACACTAAAGTTTTTCATGCTTACATTATCAATTTTTCATTCAATTCATGTTAGCATTCCAAATTTGAAATTAAGAGATTAAAATCGATGTATTAAAAAGAATAAAAAGTAGAAGAACATGAACATACTCTCCTCATCTTGAATTTGCTTGAAAATGGAAGAGATTTGGTGAAGATTGGATGAAAATTGGTTAGGGTTTGCTAGGTTTTTGAGTTTGGAAGAGATAGATGCAGAATTTGGGGATGAAAAATGGCAGAAATCGGGGTTGGGGTTTTTGTGGTTGAGAATTAAAAGTGGGCCCCACAATAATTGAACCAAAAAGTAGCTGAACGGAGGGGTGCGCGGAGCGCACACAGAAGTGTGCGTGGCGCGCACAAGCTTGCACGGTGTTTTTCTTTTTGGTTTTGCGCGAAGTGTACCAGAGACTAACTCAGGAAGCTTGCTGATCAAAATTTTTCCCGATATAATGAATTCAGTGGTGTGCGCGGGGCGCACAAACAAGGGTGCGCGGCGCGCACCATGTGTTCTTCACTGTTTTTCGCTTTTGATCAGTTTAGCTTTAGTTGGTAACTTTAAGGTAATCACGGAAGTAAAAAAAAAATCACACAGAATCACTCAAAATCACGCAATCCTAATTCTAACATTCGTGAAGGTTTAAAAATTGAGTCGCTTCACTCGACTCTTCCCCCAAACTTAGGTAGCTTTGGGGTTGAAGATGAGGTTGACCTCATCTTCAATGTTCATGGGTCCATCAACATATAGTTTGACCCTGTGCTCGTTTACCTTAAACGTGTCACCTTTTGCGTTTCTTAACTCCACCGTTCCATATGGAAAAACCTTATTAACCACAAATGGTCCCATCCATCGGGACTTGAGTTTTCCAGGGAAAAGATTAAATCGTGAGTTAAATAACAAAACACGATCACCCTCTTTAAAATCTTTTGGATTCTTGAGACGGTTATCGTGCCAAACTTTGGTCTTTTCCTTGTAAATGAGTGAGTTTTCATAGGCATTTTGTCTCAACTCATCCAACTCATTAAGTTGGTTTAGACGAAATTTTCCCGCTTCCGTAAGATCGAGATTACATGTCTTAAGAGCCCAATGTGATTTGTGCTCTATCTCCAAAGGGAGATGACATGCCTTCCCATAGACTAGGCGGTAAGGTGTGGGTCCAATAGGAGTTTTGTAGGCGGTTCTAAACGCCCACAAAGCATCATCAAGCTTTGTTGACCACACCTTAGGATTTGATCCAACTGTTTTCTCAAGGATCCTTTTCAATGCCCGATTCGTGTTTTCAACTTGCCCACTTGTTTGTGGGTGATAAGATGTAGAAATTTTATGGGTTACCCCATATCGTTTCAACACCTTTTCCAATTGGGTGTTGCAAAAATGGGTACCACGGTCACTAATTAATGATTTCGGGGTACCAAATCGGGCAAAAAGCTCTTTAAGAAAAATTATAACAACTCGTGCATCGTTTGTGGGGAGAGCCTTTGCCTCCGCCCATTTTGACACGTAGTCAACTGCAACGAGTATGTATTGGTTAGAATTAGATTTTGGGAATGGTCCCATGAAATCAATGCCCCAAATGTCGAAAACCTCACAAACTTGGATTATGTTTTGAGGCATTTCGTCTTTCTGACTAATTTTTCCTGCCCTTTGGCAAGAATCGCATGATTTACATACTTGGTGGGCATCCTTGAAGATGGTAGGCCAATAAAAACTGGCCTCATAGACTTTTCTCCCCGTGACTTGGGGTCCGAAATGTCCACCAGTGGGACCAAGATGACATTGGAGAAGAATCTGATTGCATTCTTCCCCGGAGACACATCGACGGATTATCCCATCGGGACACCGTTTGAAGAGATACGGGTTTTCCCAAAAATAGTATTTTATGTCACTGAAATTTTTTTTTCGTTTCTGATGTGACATACCGGTTTCTAGGAATCCACCCGCAAGATAGTTTGCTATGTCTACAAACCATGGATCATCAATTTTCTCGATCTTCATGAGATTTTCGTCTGGAAAGTTATCTTGGATAACAGTCTCATGGAGAACCCCAAGATTCGGGTTCTCAAGTCGAGAAAGGTGATCGGCAGCTAGGTTTTCGGCCCCCTTTTTGTCTTTAATATCGATGTCAAATTCTTGCAAAAGCAAGACCCAACGTATTAACCGGGGTTTAGCATCTTGCTTAGCAAGCAAGTACTTCAATGCCGAGTGGTCTGTATAGACAATCGTCTTTGCTAGTACCAAATAGGATCGTAATTTATCAAACGAAAAGACGATTGCCAGGAGTTCCTTCTCGGTGGTAGTGTAATTATGTTGGGCTCCTTGCAATGTCTTGCTAGCATAATAAATGGGCTTGAAATGTTTTTCAATTCTTTACCCCAAGACGGCACCAATAGCAAACTCACTAGTGTCACACATAAGTTCGAATGGTATTGACCAATTCGGCGATATGAGAATGGGTGATTGTGTGAGCTTTGCTTTAAGTAGGTTAAAGGCGGTAAGACACTCGTCCGTAAAGACAAATGGAGCGTCTTTCTCAAGAAGTTTGTTCATGGGGGTTGCAATTTTGGAAAAATCTTTAATGAACTGCCGGTAAAAACCGGCGTGCCCCAGAAAACTTCTTACGCCTTTTACATTTGACGGTGGTGGTAATTTGGCTATGACTTCCACTTTAGTTCTATCCACCTCCAGACCTGCACAAGAAATTTTATGACCCAATACAATGCCCTCTTTTACCATAAAATGGCATTTTTCCCAGTTTAGCACAAGATTTGATTCTTCACACCTAATCAACATACGCTCAAGATTATGAAGACATGAGTCAAAAGAATCACCGAAGACTGAAAAGTCATCCATGAATACTTCCATAAAGTCTTCAATCATATCATGAAAAATAGCTACCATACACCTTTGAAAGGTAGCAGGAGCATTGCATAAGCCAAAGGGCATACGTCGATAGGAGAAAGTACCATAAGGGCATGTAAAGGTCGTTTTCTCTTGGTCCTCTGGTGCTATAGGGATTTGGAAATATCCCGAGAAACCGTCAAGAAAACAATAAAAGTTCTTTCCTGCCAACCTTTCCAACATTTGATCAATGTAAGGAAGAGGAAAATGGTCTTTTCGGGTAGCATCATTTAATTTTCTGTAATCAATACATACCCTCCAACCCGTGATAGTCCTGGTAGAAATTAATTGGTCGTCTTCATTTGTGACAACGGTCATGCCACCCTTTTTGGGCACGCATTGGACCGGACTCACCCAAGGGCTATCCGAAATTGGATAAATGAGACCTGCATCTAGGAGTTTGACAATCTCCTTTTTAACAACTTCTTGCATATTAGGGTTGAGTCGCCTTTGTCTTTGTACACATGGCTTATAGTTATCTTCCATTAATATCTTATGCGTACAATAAGAGGGACTTATACCCTTGATGTCATGAATTTTCCATGCTAGAGCCGTTTTATGGGCTTTTAACATGGAAACAAGTTTAGACTTCTCACTTACAGAGAGTTCGGATGAAATGATAACCGGGAGAGTAGAACCTTATTGAAGGTAAGCATATTCCAAGTGTTTTGGAAGTGGCTTGAGTTCTAAAACGGGAGGTTCTTCAATCGATGTTTTACATCGGTACTCATTTCCTAAATCCAACTTTCTGTATTCTTCATCATTTGGCTCATAACCGTTAGCCATCAAGGTGGTCAACATCTCCACTTCTTCCAACATATTCTCTTCATCACCTTCCGCAAAAATGCATTCTCCCGTACCTTGCAATTCTGGAAATTCCTGCAACAACTCCGAATATGTGTCTATGGTTTGCACATAATAACATTGATCATCAGTAGACTCGGGGTATTGTAGGGCATGGTCAACGGAAAAGGTAACCTTCATATCCTCAATACTAAGGGTCAATTTCTGCCCATGAACATCTATCATAGCTCTAGCGGTATTGAGGAAAGGTCGACCTAATATAAGAGGCACACGTGTGTCCTCCTCCATGTCCAAAATTACAAAGTCAGCCGAAAATACTAGGGTACCTACTTTTACCAACATATTCTCTAAAATTCCACGAGGGAATTTAACAGAGCGGTCCGCTAGTTGAATTGCCATTCGGGTTGGTTTTAGTACCCCGGGGTTTAGCTTAACATATAATGAATAAGGCATTAAATTTATGCTAGCCCCTAAATTCGCTAATGCTTTAATGCATTCCAAATCTCCCAGGAGACATGGTATGGTAAAACTTCCAGGATCTGCTAATTTCTTTGGTATTTTGTTCATCAAAATTGCTGAACAATTAGCATTCATGGTGACGGATGAAAGTTCCTCCATTTTCTTCCGATTAGTAAGTAAGTCTTTTAAGAACTTAGCATACTTGGGCATACCTGAGATTACATCGATGAAAGGCATATTTATGTTAATTTGTTTAAACATATCTAGGAATTTTGACCTTTCGACCTCTAGCCTTTCTTGTTGTTGTTTTCTTGGGTATGGGAGCGGTGGTTGATATGGTTTCACTACGGGTTTTTCCCGTTCTTCCTTTTCAACCACTTTTTCCGGCTCCTTAACCGGTTCATCATTTCGGTTCAACGGAACACTAAAATCAGAATTTTCGGGCATTTTTGGAGCATCGTATGCTAAACCACTCCGTGTGGTGATAACATTGGCGTACTCATTTCGAGGGTTCTTATTTGTATCGCCAGGTAAACTACCTGGTTTTCTCTCACTAAGTAAATTAGCTAAACCACTCATTTGTTTCTCCAAATTCTGAATTGAGGCTTGTTGATTTCGAAACTGGTGTTCATTTTTCTCGTTGGTTTGGTTTATATTTGTGACAAGCTGAGTTTGTGATGAAATCAACTTTTTCAACATACTCTCCAAATTTGACTTTTTTTCTTCCTGTTGGGGTTTTTGATAAAAACCCGGAGTTTGTTGTTGGAACCCACTACTTGACCCTTGTTGGTAATTAGAATTTTGACCTTGAGGGTTGTAGGGGTTGTTAAAGTTCCAGTTAAATTGGGCTCTTCCTTGAAATTGATTGTTATTTCTTTGGCTTATGAAAGCCACTTCTTCTTTTTGAGCCATTGTTAAACCGGCATCACAATCTTTTCCTAAATGAAGACCACCACAGTATTCACAACCTACTTTCATACTATGAATTTCCTTGGTGATTTTATCCATGGTTCGAGCAACACCGTCTATTTTAACACTTAGGGAACTAAGGTCATCATAGGCGCCGGCGTTTTGGACTTGAGCATTACGAGTAATTGGGCGTTCTTGATGCCACTCATGAGAATAATAGGCTAGCTTCTAGATTATTTCATAAGCCTCTTGCTCGGTTTTGTCCATAAGAGAACCACCGGCCGCTTGGTCAATTGAAATTCGGGTTGCTACATCACAACCTTTGTAAAAGATTTGGACCTTTTGAAAGGTATCCAAACCATGGTTTGGACAACCTCTTAGCATTTTGGAAAATCGATTCCATGCTTCGTACAGGGTTTCCATCAGCTTTTGACAGAATTGGGTAATTTCGTGTTGGAGTCTCGCGGACTTGGATGCTGGAAAATATTTCTTAAGAAATTTTTCCAACATACCATCCCACGTTTCTATCGTAGCCTCGGCCAATGAATCTAACCAACTTCGTGCTTCCCCTTGGAGTGTCCAAGGGAAAAGTCTTAATAATATGGCCTGGTCAGTTTCTGGTTTAAGTTTAAAAAGAAGATATATCTCTTGAAAGAGACGAATATGTTCGTTTGCATCTTCATTCGGACCACCACCAAATTGACACCTGTTATTAATCATTTGAAGAATAGGTCCTTTTATTTCAAAAGTTACCTCACCAGTAGGTGGAGTAATAGCACTACCTTGTCCGGTCCGGGTTGCTTTCATCTTTGCTGCCATTGATTGTCGTGGTACCAACGGTCTTTCTCCTTCCATTTCAAAATTTGGGGGTTGAACGGGTTTACCAAAGTCTGAATATCGAGGCTTGGTCGTACTTGATTCTGAATCAAAGGTTTCTTGCTTTGATGAAGATTCAAAAATTTCAAGTACTTCTTTTGGAATCCTACCAAGCTTTCTATCAGGTTCTGTAAACGGTGTAAGTAATGGAGATTCTGAACTTCGGGTATGTGGCATATGCAGCCTATAAACTGTCAATCACACAACTAACAAAAACTATTAAACATACCGATTCTATAAGTTTAAAAATCAAAGACTATTAATAATTTAAAATAATTAAGAAACTACTTAATCACAAATCAGTTAATAATTCTATTTTGACACAAAACTGTCCCTGGCAGCGGCGCCAAAAACTTGATGTGTGAGAAGTGTCGCATAAATTAATATGGAAAAATACCGATTAGAGATTGCTACACACTAACGGGCATTGTACCCGATCGTGTAGTAGTATAGTAACTGGTTTAGTTCCGTGTATCGTTCCAAGGACAGTTGTATTAGTCAAACTAGAATTATAAACTATATTATGATTAACTAAGTAAATGAAGCTTAAAGGTACAAGTTTTATGTTTTGTGGCTTATTTAACGATTAGCCAAATCAGAGAAGAGTAAAAGTAAAAACAATATTTTTGGTCTTTTAAATTTATAAGTGCAAGGAAAGCAATTAAGATAGTTTTGAAATCAAAGAGATGAAATATGCTCATCTAGACTTTTTACCCTCGATGTGAATGTTTATTTAGGATTAAGATCGGATTGATTGGTTATGCACGAGAACTAATTGATCGGTTTACCAAGAGTAGTCTTGAATAAACACTCAAACGGGATTACACGACGCAAATGATGTTCTTGTCATCTAAGACCTCCTATTTGTAATCAACTAATTCAACTAGTCTAAAGACTTAAAGAATGATCAAGTCAATGGTGTGTTGATCATGATCCACTCCTATGTCAACTAATGGATTAGCTTAGTTCATTCCCTTGGTCTGGTTAAATGTTCAATTAACCCAACCCAAGTAAACAATTAAGTGTGGTAATAAGATCCCTATAAACGTCACTAGATAAGGCAAATTACTAACACCTATTAGTTATATGGAATTGAGTAGTGAAAATATGTATAACAGATTCTAGGGAATTGATCGTTCACCTAGACAACTACACATATCAATTAAGCTATCTGAGAGTATCTACAAGAGTCGTTCTTACATTCCTATATTGATTAACCGTTTGAACGCAACTTACCCCTTTTGGTAAAAGATGGGCAAACACTTGTCACTAGGTGTAAATCAATATACTAAATTAGCAAGATGGTGTTTCTTAGTTGAACAAGTATGCTAACTAGTTGAATCGAAAAGATTAAACTTAACAAGAATGGTTCTTGTATTCAAACATCAAACTATCGTGCATGGTAACTATCAATCAAAAGTAAACATTCAACATCTCGGTTATTTATCTAGATGAACATAAAAGGAACTAGCCAACAATCATGCTAGAAAACTTAAACATAACAGTAACAAAGATAGAATTCATTGTAAATACAAGATTGACCTTTTTAGAGTAATCTTGGATGAAGCCCTTGAATGATCCTTGAATCTTCAATGATTTTAGTGTTTAGATGCACTTTGATAAGCTCAAGAACTGTTTTGAATGATATGTTTTCGTCCCTGAACAGAAAGAAAACTGGCACACTTGGAATGAAGCTGGAAAGAGGTTTAAAAAGGCTGAAAACTAGCTGGAAAGTACTGTGCGCGGCACGCACATAAGGGGTGCGTGGAGCGCACTACTCACCTACCACACTTTTACTTTCCAGTTCACGATCGCACTTCAATTTGGACGTTTCAGGTACTTGTGCGCGACGAAGTGCGCGGCGCGCTCTGTTATGCGCGGCGCGCTGTGTTGAACTTGCGCGGGGCGCTCTCTGGTTTCCATTTTAATCAAATGTTCTGATCAAAGTCTTGAGTGCGCGGTGGTGTGCGCGGATAGTGCGCGGCGTGCACTGTAGCTTTCATTTTTCTGTTTCTTCGTTTCTTGTTCTGGTTTTGATCTTTGAGTTGTTTCATTCATTATCTTCAACATTTCTTCAAGTATTCAATGATTCTATGCTTAATTACAATACAACGGAATAATAATGGAAATATTACAAATTCGTATGAAATAACCGACGATAGGACTTGATATTGTGACTAATGATATGTCTATTTTGAGTAATATCAGGCACCTATATTGTCATTGCCTGAAGGGAATGATGATTTTGTAATTTATTGTGACGCATCAAAGCAAGGTCTCGATTGTGTATTAATGCAACGAACAAAGGTGATTGCTTATGCGTCTAGACAATTGAAGATTCACGAACAAAATTATACGACGCATGATTTGGAATTAGGCGCGGTTGTTTTGGCATTAAAGACTTGGAGGCACTACTTATATGGGGTCAAAAGTATTATATATACCGACTACAAAAGTCTTCAGCACATATTTAATCAGAAATAACTGAATATGAGGCAGCGTAGGTGGATTGAATTGTTGAATGATTACGACTTTGAGATTCGTTACCACCCGGGGAAGGCAAATGTGGTAGCCGACGCCTTGAGCAGGAAGGACAGAGAACCCATTCGAGTAAAATCTATGAATATAATGATTCACAATAACCTTACTACTCAAATAAAGGAGGCGCAACAAGGAGTTTTAAAAGAGGGAAATTTAAAGGATGAAATACCCAAAGGATCGGAGAAGCATCTTAATATTCGGGAAGACGGAACCCGGTATAGGGCTGAAAGGATTTGGGTACCAAAATTTGGAGATATGAGAGAAATGGTACTTAGAGAAGCTCATAAAACCAGATACTCAATACATCCTGGAACGGGGAAGATGTACAAAGATCTCAAGAAACATTTTTGGTGGCCAGGTATGAAAGCCGATATTGCTAAATATGTAGGAGAATGTTTGACGTGTTCTAAGGTCAAAGCTGAACATCAGAAACCATCAGGTCTACTACAACAACCTGAAATCCCGGAATGGAAATGGGAAAACATTACCATGGATTTCATTACTAAATTGCCAAGGACTGCAAGTGGTTATGATACTATTTGGGTAATAGTTGATCGTCTCACCAAGTTAGCACACTTCCTGCCAATAAGAGAAGATGACAAGATGGAGAAGTTAGCACGACTGTATTTGAAGGAAGTCATCTCCAGACATGGAATACCAATCTCTATTATCTCTGATAGGGATGGCAGATTTATTTCAAGATTCTGGCTGACATTACAGCAAGCATTGGGAACTCGTCTAGACATGAGTACTGTAGTGACCCGAACTTTTCCATGTTTATATATATTAAATGAAATTGTTATTTACATGATTAAGTGTTTCCAACATGTTAAGCAATCAAACTTGTTAAGACTTGATTAATTGAAATAGGTTTCATATAGACAATTGACCACCCAAGTTGACCGGTGATTCACGAACGTTAAAACTTGTAAAAACTATACGATGACATATATATGGTTATATATATAGTTAACATGATTTTATTATAAGTATGTATCTCATTAGGTATTTTAACAATGAGTTATATACATAAAAATGAGACTATTAATTTAAGAAACTCGAAAACGATATATATAACGATTATCGTTATAACAACGTCTTACTAGGTACATATGAATCATATTAAGATATTGATACACTTGGTTAATTATGTTAAATGATAAGTAAATATATTATTAAGTGTATTAACAATGAAATACATATGTAAAAATAAGACTACTAACTTAATGATTTCGAAACGAGACATATATGTAACGATTATCGTTGTAACGACATTTAACTGTATATATATCATACTAAGATATATTATATATCATAATATCATGATAATATAACAATTTAACATCTCATTTGTTATAATAAACAATGGGTTAACAACATTCAACAAGATCGTTAACCTAAAGGTTTCAAGACAACATTTACATGTAACGACTAACGATGACTTAACGACTCAGTTAAAATGTGTATACATGTAGTGTTTTAATATGTATTCATACACTTTTGAAAGACTTCAAGACACTTATCAAAATACTTCTACTTAACAAAAATGCTTACAATTACATCCTCGTTCAGTTTCATCAACAATTCTACTCGTACGCACCCGTATTCGTACTCGTACAATACACAGCTTTTAGATGTATGTACTATTGGTATATACACTCCAATGATTAGCTATTAGCAGCCCATGTGAGTCACCTAACACATGTGGGAACCATCATTTGGCAACTAGCATGAAATATCTCATAAAATTACAAAAATATGAGTAATCATTCATGACTTATTTACATGAAAACAAAATTACATATCCTTTATATCTAATCCATATACCAACGACCAAAAACACCTACAAACACTTTCATTCTTTAATTTTCTTCATCTAATTGATCTCTCTCAAGTTCTAACTTCAAGTTCTAAGTGTTCTTCATAAATTCTACAAGTTCTAGTTACATAAAATCAAGAATACTTTCAAGTTTGCTAGCTCACTTCCAATCTTGTAAGGTGATCATCCTACCTCAAGAAATCTTTGTTTCTTACAGTAGGTTATCATTCTAATACAAGGTAATAATCATATTCAAACTTTGGTTCAATTTCTATAACTATAACAATCTTATTTCAAGTGATGATCTTACTTGAACTTGTTTTCGTGTCATGATTCTGCTTCAAGAACTTCGAGCCATCCAAGGATCCGTTGAAGCTAGATCCATTTTTCTCTTTTCCAGTAGGTTTATCCAAGGAACTTAAGGTAGTAATGATGTTCATAACATCATTCGATTCATACATAAAAAGCTATCATATTCGAAGTGGTAAACTAGTAATCACTAGAACATAGTTTAGTTAATTCTAAACATGTTCGCAAATAAAGTTAATTGATAATGCTAAAAATGAACATATATTTCATAGCATTATTTCTCAAGAAAGACAAGCTTTTAGTTGCAATTGTCCTATTTACAAGTGATATTCGTTTAAATAATAAAAGGTGAAGACAAAAGACAGATTCGACGAATTGAAGACGCAAACGACCAAAAAGCTCAAAAGTACAAAATACAATCAATGAGGTTCCAATTATTGATAAGAAACGTCTCAAAATTACAAGAGTACAAGATTCAAAACGCAAAGTACAAGTTATTAAATTGTACGCAAGGACGTTCGAAAATCCGGAACCGGGACCAGAGTCAACTCTCAACGCTCGACGCAACGGACTAAAAATTACAAGTTAACTATGCACATAAATAAAATATAATATTTAAATAATTCTTATAATTATTTATATATTATATTATTATTTATAAACGTCGGCAAGAAAGAAAACAAAGAAATGTGACTTCTCCCAGCTGGCCATGCGATCGCATGGCCTGGAGGCACAAAAGCCATGCGATCGCATGGCTCTGAAATCCAGCCCAGGTCCTATAAATTCAACGCGTTTTGGCCAAAATAAACACATCTTTTTTCTCTTCATCATACGTAAAGTATATATATATATATATATATATATATATATATATATATATATATATATATATATATATATATATATATATATATATTTTAATTTTAATTTTAATTTCTAATAATAAGGGTGTGTTAGTGAAAGGACCCGTTCATATACATTATAAACGATTCACAATAGTTGATTACATTGCGAGGTATTTGACCTCTATATGATACATTTTACAAACATTGCATTCGTTTTTAAAAGACAATCTTTCTTTACATCGAAAATTGTCAGGCATGCATACCATTTCATAATATCCACTATCCAACTATAAATTTATTTAATAATAATCTTAGATGAACTCAATGACTCGAATGCAACGTTCTTCGAAATATGCTATGAAAGACTCCAAGTAATATCTTTAAAATGAGCAAATGCACAGCGGAAGATTTCTTTAACACCTGAGAATAAACATGCTTTAAAGTGTCAACCAAAAGGTTGGTGAGTTCATTAGTTTATCATAATCATTTATTTCCATCATTTTAATAGACCACAAGAATTTCATTTCCAGTTCTCATAAATATACGTCCCATGCATAGAGACAAAAATAATCATTCATATGGTGAACACCTGGTAACCGACATTAACTAGATACATATAAGAATATCCCCTATCATTCCGGGATCCTCCTTCGGACATGATATAAATTTCGAAGTACTAAAGCATCCGGTACTTTGGATGGGGTTTGTTAGGCCCAATAGATCTATCTTTAGGATTCGCGTCAATTAGGGTGTCTGTTCCCTAATTCTTAGATTACCAGACTTTAATAAAAAGGGGCATATTCGATTTCGATAATTCAACCATAGAATGTAGTTTCAGTTACTTGTGTCTATTTCATCAAACATTTATAAAAGCGCATGTATTCTCAGTCCCAAAAATATAAAGGGTAAAAAGGCAAAAGAAACTCACCATACTGTATTTCGTAGTAAAAATACATATAACGTCATTGAACAAGTGCAAGGTTGGCCTCGGATTCACGAACCTAAATTAATTATATATATTTATGTGTTGGTCAATATTTATCTAACAAATTAGGTCAAGTCATAGTGTACCACAATCCTAATGCTCGAGACTAATATGCAAAAGTCAACAAAAGTAAATTTGACTCAAAATAATTTCCAAAAATCTATACATGATTAATATATAGTTTAAATATCGTCGTTTTATATTTTTAAATATTTTTAAAAGATTTATTAGAGTAAATAATATAATTTATTTATTAATAAATAAAATTTTATATTAAATTTATATAATAAAATATACTTTTATATATATTTAAGTAATAAAATTTATAGGGTTCATTTAATATCATAAAGATAATATGATAGGTATTATTAAAGTAAGTTATTACACGTAGTAAAATATGTTTGTATCACATATTTATTTGATAAAATAATATCTATAATGATAGTAAGTAAAAGTTGTATTATTTTGTAATAATAATTATTATTATAAAAATATCAATATTTATAATTACTAAGATGATATTATGATAAAACGATAATTCTAATTATGATAACTTTAATATTTACGATAATTTTTAATATTATCTTTAAAATAATAATTCTATTTAAAATAATAATAATAATGATATTTTATAGTAACAATGACATTTCTATTAAAATGATAATTTTTGTTAAAATGATAGTTTTAATACTAACGATACTTTTAATAATAATAGTAATGATAAAAATAATAAGAACGATAATTTTATCTAAATCAATATCTTACAATATTTAAATTTCATCATGAAACTCTTACCCATTATTTCCTAATCGTTTCGTTTAATAGCTTTTAATCGTCTTTTATATCGTGTTCATAATAATGATAATAATAGTAATCAAAATAATTAGGTGTTACAAATATTTGTTTTAATTACACTAATATTAATAATGATAGTTACTATAACATTATTAACGATAATACTAATAATTATCTTAATGATAATATAGTAATAATAGTAATAATAATAATAACAATAACTATAACTATTTTTAAATAATGATATATATATTAATAATGATAATAATAATAATACCAATAATAATAATAATAATAATTGGATAATAATAATAATAATACTAATTATAACTTTAACGATAATAACGATAGTAATAAAAAAATAACAATTTTTAATGATAAATCTCTTTTATTGATAAAGATAATAATAATGATAATAATAAGATAAAACTAGAACGACGATAAAAACGACGATAATAATAATCATTTTTAATAAAAATATCGAAAATTCAATTGATTATATCAAAAGTACAAGCATGCATAATCCTAAATACTCGAGCACTAGTCAGGGATACACTATTAGTATGTAAAAGTTAAATTATGAGTACTCACGTATCAATATTGAGATTCAATATTGCAGGAAAGGTACGTAGACGCAATGGAAATGATAAACACTATATTGACCTCATGAGCATACCCATGAACCATACTCAATCACCTCCATAGCTATAACCCATAATTTCCTTAATCCTATCCCACTCGAAAAACAATTTCGACTCGGACAGCACTCCGTCGTAATATTTTATGTATACTAATAATATCTTGAAATAATACGGAGTAAATATATATATGTAAATCGATTGAGAGAGTTTAGAGAAAAATATTTTCAAGTTTCTATGAAATAATGAAACCTATTGAATTCTATTTATAATAGATTTTTGAATTATTAAAGTGAATTATTAAAGTGAATTATTAAAGTATGAATTATTAAAGTGAATTATTAAAGTATGAATTAATAAAGTGAATTATTAAAGTATGAATTATAAAAGTGAATTATTAAAGTATGAATTATTAAAGTTAAAGTAAAGTAAAAATAAAGTAAAGGTAAAGTTTAAGTATAGTAAAAGTATAAAACTACATAATACGTATAATACGCGTATAAATATATATAATATTAATTTAAATCATTATATATATTTAATAAAATAAAATATAAATATCGTTATCTTTATCATACTAGTTAAGTAATGAGTTGTCAAAAGTGGTTCTAGATATTTATAAAAGTTATATACATTTTAATAATAAAGTTCTTTATAAAACTGGAAGATTCAATCTTCCACTATCCTTTATCTAGTTCTCAATGATTAACAATTTGTTCTTATTTATAAATCACTTTACCATTTTTCGAATATTGTTAAAATAGAAAGATTTCTCAAATCAACGTGGGCCTTTCAACAGAGACTTGTAATCATAATTCAATATATCTGATAATTCAATCATTTGATCTTATCTTCTAATTCTATTGATAAACATTTTGAAACAGATACAATCATATAAAGTATTTAATCTAATATTTTGTTTACGTTTCAAGTTATAATATATATACACATATACATATATAATCATATTCGTTTAATGGTTCGTGAATCGTTGGAACTTGGTCGAGGTTGAATGAATGTATGAACATAGTTTAAAATTCTTGAAATTTAACTTAACAAATATTGCTTATCGTGTCGAAAACATATAAAGATTAAAGTTTAAATTTGGTTGGAAATTTCCGGGTTGTCACAGTACCTACCCGTTAAAGAAATTCCGTCCCGAAATTTGAGTGGAAAGGTCATGAATGATAATAAGTATGTTTTCATGATGCATACGAGCTGAAAATTAGAGTTTTATTATCAGCGAATAATTTGGATAAACAATCCATTTATATGAAGAGTACGAATGAAGCTAACATAGAAGAGTGAAATGAGTAAGTGTAGATTCATCTTATCATTTGACGTAGATATGATTGATTCCCATATTTCAAGGGATTTGAAGAAAATCTTCTTAATAAGATTTGACTCTCCGGTAATCAAGGGAATTAGGATCTGCTTTAAATGCGATCTTCCATTTTAATTGTTCTGTCGGAGATTTTCTTATAAATTCACCTCCTTCGTTTCTTTACAACTCACACCTTCTGTTGATGCATTTTATGCAAGTCCCTAGACATCTACCCACGTCCATTGCAGGTACAACAGTTTACAGGCCACCATGATTGTTCGTTATTATACTATCCGTGTTTGTATGTGGTTACAGGAACTGCAGGAACGAGATTTAGATGTTTGACTATGTTAGACTTAGTCAGACATACGAGTGAAGCCTCACTAGTATAGCTGACAGGCTCATACGCATGGTTCATGCTGAGCTAAGTCACAATTACGACCTAAATAAGAAGACACGAGTGAGTGATCACCCGTACGGCTGATGAAGCCAACTCGTACGTGTGATGAATGAATCGTATGGGTGAGTCAACAGCAGGGGTATATAAAGTCTTATGTTCTTCATTTTAGGTTAAGCCTCTCATTTGTTACACACACTCAGATCTAGTGAGCTCCTCCGATTCTCTCTCAGTCCAAATCACCCAGGTGGTGAATAATAGCTCTAGGTGTTGATCTAATCACACTTGATTTAGCTGTGATTTGACTAAATTAATCAAAAAAAAACTTAACCTATTCACTAGAGGATTTGATTCACTTATTCCGCCATTGTGTGAGTTAAATCTGTTGATTTCTAAGTTCCTAGTCATGTTTCATCACCTTCTATTCTTTCCCCCTCAACTCATATTTTAAAGTATTCATCAATATGCTCCATCCAGTTCTGATTCTCGATATACTTCTAACTTTCATATCGGTCATTCTTCTTTTTTATCTACCGCCGGAAGAATCTATTTACTTCTACTATACTCTTGGGTTTATAGTGTTTCTAGTTCTCCCGTGTCTTTATATTGCTATATGCATCGATATATATGGTTTATAATTTATGGTTTATCGTTGGGCTTTATATGTTCCCTTATATTTCAAAGTCTCTGCTTCTGTCTTCTATAATCATTATCATTCACAATTAATGCTCTCTTTTATTTGCTGCAATTTATACCCCAATTTCTATTTCGGAGTTTTGTCCTTTCATTTCTTCTTCTTGCGATTAAGCACCGCTTGTAATGGTCCAGAATTCACAGATATGAATTTCGAAATGAACATTGTTAATGTTCTAGGAAGGAAATTGTGATGGCACGATCTTGACTTGTCAAATTACTAGAATACCTTGGAAAAGGCCGAATCATCAAGAAATATTTTCTTGATATTTTAGAGGTTAAATAGAATACAAGAGTCGTATAACATGGCACATGATGATGTTATGATCTGTGAATCATCACGTTTCATTTAGAAACTCAGCATGACTTACTGTAATATAATCACGTTGATCAAGTGTCATTATATTATACTAATTCATGCTTCAGTTCCCAACACTACTTCAAAATATTTCTATTTTAAACTTGAATGTTTCAGAATTTAGAAACTAAAATAGTTTCTTTTATGATGTAATACAGATAGCGCGAAGAGGTAAATGATTTCAATTAAGAAAAATTAAGAAAATATCTTCAGAAATATGGAGGATATTTATAATGAAAGATATGATGATATTTTAGAATATCTAAGATCAGAGGATGATGAAGAATATTATTCACAAGGGTTTAGAGTCAGGAGTAAGGTATTTGATAATAATTTCAGCAGACACTGAATCATTTGGATTCTTTGAAGGCAGGTTTAGTCTTTGTGATTTGTCCATAGCCTCCTTCATGGTTTGCTTAATCCGTTTTCCAGTTCCAAACCTTCTCTTTTTCTAAGCTTTTCCAACACACTATCCTTTATTATCAAACTTTTGACTGTTAAGGTCGTTTACAGTTTTTGCTACTTCATCAGCATTTTCCAAACTTCGGAGAACTAGTTCGCAGTTTAGGGTGTTTTTCAGAAACTTCACATTCAAAGTATACAAGTCTAGGAGATAGACGTTATATATACACCTATAACTGTTGGCAGAGACATGCTGCAAGATTTCAAAATACTAATTGCTGATTCCCAGTAATTGGCATGACAATTCTTGTTACAAGATGCGGATGAGTAAATGATGGGGTTTCGATAAATATAATGACTTTTCGGAAAGTCAAAGATCAGTGAAGTTGTTGGTAAGTTTATTTTTAATGTGGTGAGACATAAAAGGTTCTCCGGTAACGATGACGAAAGGGCAACGTCTATATCAAGGTTATAATAAGACTGTTTCAACTGAAAAGTCGAAGTTGACTTGCTAAAGCTGTGACAAAACTGACTAATTTGAAAAGGAATCGCAAAGTTATTTTTGCTAATAAATGCCAAAGGGTCTGACACGGATATGTGTTAAATTATGACTCTGGTTTCGAGAGCTTTTCAGATGCAAGACTGTGGTTAATATGTGGTTGGATCATCATCTCAATTGTTTATTATTTGAAGTGTCTTCAGGAATTTTGAAGGGTTTTGAACACAGATTGTAATCGTTAATATACATATGATGTTCTAACACAGTTTTGAAGTCAAAGTATAGCTTGTGAAAGATGTAAGGATCTAAGAGTGATGATTTCGGTCATATCTCGGGTTGAATTCTGAGATTTCAAAATCAGAATATGCAATTAAATTTTGAATGAGTATGGTTGTTTTGATTTCTATAAAATAATATATATTGTTTGAGAAAATAGTGAGTATAGTTGATGATTGCTGAATCAGATTCGAAGAATGTAACATATTAATTGTGAATTTATATATCTCTCGGGTATTACCTACCCGTTAAAAAAATATTTCACAATTAATATTTTGTACAAAAGAATTTTTATTACAGTCTTTTTGAAAATATATATATATATATATATATATATATATATATATATATATATATATATATATATATATATGTATGTATATATATATATATGTATGTATATTTTCTTTAGATGTAATATCGATTTAATGAGTTAATATTAAATTAAACTCATTTAATTTACGGTTGAAACTAGAATTGAATAATCCCTTAAAGGCTTTAGAGATTACATAAGTATTACTTCAATAATATTGAAATTATGAATCAATACTTCGTTATTTGTTGGGGCATGATGTTGGTTTTCATTAAATTCTTGTGAACTTCTCAAATTACGAATGATGTTATCTGAAAAGTTTCGAGTACATTGATGACGAAAGTGTAAAATCAACATATATTTGAATAATACACTTGATCTATTATGAATTGGAATTTATTGAATTGAGACAGAGGTTGTAGTTAACGATAATTAAGTTGCGGACGAAGGACGTGCATTATTGCATATTAGTAATATGAATTAACCGAGTAGTTAAGATTCACACATAATAGCTTAGTACGGAAAGATTTATTATGGTTTAAAGATTTATATATAAGATATACATATAAATCCTTCAGTGGAAATGAGTTAATTCTTTATAACTCGTTGATACAATATACTCGTTGTTGATTCATAATGATGTCCGCGGTGATTCTTGAACTGACGGAGCTTGTGAGGTTATAGGTGCTGCTAATGCTGATGCTGACAACACTGACGATGCTGGTGATGCTGGCGGTACTGTTGATGCTGTTGGTAAAACAAGTCTAGTTTGTAAATCGTGCACCATTCTGGTCAGGATTTCTTTTATCATTTTGGTCCACTCATCTGATTTATGGTTAGATCTAGAATAAGTAATCTCTAAAATTTTAGAGATTACATAATCACCATAAAATATTTCTCCGATGAAGTCATGAATTAATACTTCATCGTTTGTTGTTGTTGGTCTTCCATGTTATTTATAGGACGTATGACCTTGATACTCGTGGGACAGATTGTGGAGTTGAGGTTTACGACGCAGTTGTGGTTGGGGGTGGTAATGGTACTGTTGACGTTGATGTTGGTGGTACTGATTATGCTGCTGGTGCTGCTGCTGGTGTTTGTAACCTTTGCACCATATTTTCCAAAGACACTACCCAAGCGCGAAGCTCGTTGACTTCTTCTATTACACCGGGATGATTATCGGTTCGGACAAGCGGATAAATAAAATCTAGAATTTGATGTAGTATATAATCGTGACGAGATACTCTGGAAATGAGAGAGAAAATAGTGTTTCAGACAGGTTCGCCGGTAAGTGCTTCAGGTTCTTCATCAAGAGGACAATGTGGTGGATGGAAGGGAGCACCTTCTTCTTGTCTCCAATGATTGAGGAGGCTACGAACCCATCCCCAATTCATCCAGAATAGGTGATGACTGATTGGTTGATCCATTCCGGTCACACAGCTTTCGGAGCTTGAGTGGGATTCCATTTCATAATCTGAGGAACTTGAACTAATGACGAATTCCATTTCGTACGATTGAATAAAGGGTTTTTCGATATGAAATGATTTTCCGGCTATCGAATGGTATTCTAATTACATAGAATATATATATATATATATATATATATATATATATATATATATATATATATATATATATATATATATATATATATATATATATATATATATATATATATATATATATATATAGATCAAAAGATTTCTTAGATTACGGAGGACTTTGCGGGATATGTCAGGCAAAGTTTAAAGTAACAGATACGATAAGATATGATTTAGCAGATATGCTAAGATATGAATTTTTGTCTATACACTATTCATGCAATCAATGCAGCAAGACGTGTCTTAGACTAAAAATGATAAGCATGTAATTTCCTGAGGATGATAAGTAGTTAATTTTCGACACAAAATGATAAGCAAAACATTTGACATGCAGACACGGTCGAAGTCCAGAATCACTAATGCATCATATCGACTTATCAGTTAGACACACTAATGCAGACCTGGTTCGCTAAGACCACCGCTCTGATACCAACTGAAAGGACCCGTTCATATACATTATAAACGATTCACAATAGTTGATTACATTGCGAGGTATTTGACCTCTATATGATACATTTTACAAACATTGCATTCGTTTTTAATAGACAATCTTTCTTTACATCGAAAATTGTCAGGCATGCATACCATTTCATAATATCCACTATCCAACTATAAATTTATTTAATAATAATCTTAGATGAACTCAATGACTCGAATGCAACGTTCTTCGAAATATGCTATGAAAGACTCCAAGTAATATCTTTAAAATGAGCAAATGCACAGCGGAAGATTTCTTTAACACCTGAGAATAAACATGCTTTAAAGTGTCAACCAAAAGGTTGGTGAGTTCATTAGTTTATCATAATCATTTATTTCCATCATTTTAATAGACCACAAGAATTTCATTTCCAGTTCTCATAAATATACGTCCCATGCATAGAGACAAAAATAATCATTCATATGGTGAACACCTGGTAACCGACATTAACTAGATACATATAAGAATATCCCCTATCATTCCGGGATCCTCCTTCGGACATGATATAAATTTCGAAGTACTAAAGCATCCGGTACTTTGGATGGGGTTTGTTAGGCCCAATAGATCTATCTTTAGGATTCGCGTCAATTAGGGTGTCTGTTCCCTAATTCTTAGATTACCAGACTTTAATAAAAAGGGGCATATTCGATTTCGATAATTCAACCATAGAATGTAGTTTCAATTACTTGTGTCTATTTCATCAAACATTTATAAAAGCGCATGTATTCTCAGTCCCAAAAATATAAAGGGTAAAAAGGCAAATGAAACTCACCATACTGTATTTCGTAGTAAAAATACATATAACGTCATTGAACAAGTGCAAGGTTGGCCTCGGATTCACGAACCTAAATTAATTATATATATTTATGTGTTGGTCAATATTTATCTAACAAATTAGGTCAAGTCATAGTGTACCACAATCCTAATGCTCGAGACTAATATGCAAAAGTCAACAAAAGTAAATTTGACTCAAAATAATTTCCAAAAATCTATACATGATTAATATATAGTTTAAATATCGTCGTTTTATATTTTTAAATATTTTTAAAAGATTTATTAGAGTAAATAATATAATTTATTTATTAATAAATAAAATTTTATATTAAATTTATATAATAAAATATACTTTTATATATATTTAAGTAATAAAATTTATAGGGTTCATTTAATATCATAAAGATAATATGATAGGTATTATTAAAGTAAGTTATTACACGTAGTAAAATATGTTTGTATCACATATTTATTTGATAAAATAATATCTATAATGATAGTAAGTAAAAGTTGTATTATTTTGTAATAATTATTATTATTATAAAAATATCAATATTTATAATTACTAAGATGATATTATGATAAAACGATAATTCTAATTATGATAACTTTAATATTTACGATAATTTTTAATATTATCTTTAAAATAATAATTCTATTTAAAATAATAATAATAATAATGATATTTTATAGTAACAATGACATTTCTATTAAAATGATAATTTTTGTTAAAATGATAGTTTTAATACTAACGATACTTTTAATAATAATAGTAATGATAAAAATAATAAGAACGATAATTTTATCTAAATCAATATCTTACAATATTTAAATTTCATCATGAAACTCTTACCCATTATTTCCTAATCGTTTCGTTTAATAGCTTTTAATCGTCTTTTATATCGTGTTCATAATAATGATAATAATAGTAATCAAAATAATTAGGTGTTACAAATATTTGTTTTAATTACACTAATATTAATAATGATAGTTACTATAACATTATTAACGATAATACTAATAATTATCTTAATGATAATATAGTAATAATAGTAATAATAATAATAATAACAATAACTATAACTATTTTTAAATAATGATATATATATTAATAATGATAATAATAATAATACCAATAATAATAATAATAATAATTGGATAATAATAATAATAATACTAATTATAACTTTAACGATAATAACGATAGTAATAAAAAAATAACAATTTTTAATGATAAATCCCTTTTATTGATAAAGATAATAATAATGATAATAATAAGATAAAACTAGGACGACGATAAAAACGACGATAATAATAATCATTTTTAATAAAAATATCGAAAATTCAATTGATTATAACTTCTAATCCGTTCATCGAAACCATTCGATATCTAAAGGAAAAGTTCTTAATTTTTCGCTAGCTTTCTAAGGACATGCATATCTTATACCTTATCTCAACCGCAAGTGTAACTAATTTAAGATTCAACCTAACCTGTCTAAGGGCAATATCAAAAGTACAAGCATGCATAATCCTAAATACTCGAGCACTAGTCAGGGATACACTATTAGTATGTAAAAGTTAAATTATGAGTACTCACGTATCAATATTGAGATTCAATATTGCAGGAAAGGTACGTAGATGCAATGGAAATGATAAACACTATATTGACCTCATGAGCATACCCATGAACCATACTCAATCACCTCCATAGCTATAACCCATAATTTCCTTAATCCTATCCCACTCGAAAAACAATTTCGACTCGGACAGCACTCCGTCGTAATATTTTATGTATACTAATAATATCTTGAAATAATACGGAGTAAATATATATATGTAAATCGATTGAGAGAGTTTAGAGAAAAATATTTTCAAGTTTCTATGAAATAATGAAACCTATTGAATTCTATTTATAATAGATTTTTGAATTATTAAAGTGAATTATTAAAGTATGAATTATTAAAGTGAATTATTAAAGTATGAATTATTAAAGTGAATTATTAAAGTATGAATTAATAAAGTGAATTATTAAAGTATGAATTATAAAAGTGAATTATTAAAGTATGAATTATTAAAGTTAAAGTAAAGTAAAAATAAAGTAAAGGTAAAGTTTAAGTATAGTAAAAGTATAAAACTACATAATACGTATAATACGCGTATAAATATATATAATATTAATTTAAATCATTATATATATTTAATAAAATAAAATATAAATATCGTTATCTTTATCATACTAGTTAAGTAATGAGTTGTCAAAAGTGGTTCTAGATATTTATAAAAGTTATATACATTTTAATAATAAAGTTCTTTTTAAACTGAAAACGTTTTTGTACGTTTGAAACTAAATAGATCAATCGAGTCTTTATGAGATTCAATCTTTCACTATCCTTTGTCTAGTTCTCAATGATTAACAATTTGTTCTTATTTATAAATCACTTTACCATTTTCCGAATATTGTTAAAATAGAAAGATTTTTCAAATCAACGTGGGCCTTTCAACAGAGACTTGTAATCATAATTCAATATATCTGATAATTCAATCATTTGATCTTATCTTCTAATTCTATTGATAAACATTTTGAAACAGATACAATCATATAAAGTATTTAATCTAATATTTTGTTTACGTTTCAAGTTATAATATATATACACATATACATATATAATCATATTCGTTTAATGGTTCGTGAATCGTTGGAACTTGGTCGAGGTTGAATGAATGTATGAACATAGTTTAAAATTCTTGAAATTTAACTTAACAAATATTGCTTATCGTGTCGGAAACATATAAAGATTAAAGTTTAAATTTGGTTGGAAATTTCCGGGTTGTCACAGTACCTACCCGTTAAAGAAATTTCGTCCCGAAATTTGAGTGGAAAGGTCGTGAATGATAATAAGTATGTTTTCATGATGCATACGGGCTGAAAATTAGAGTTTTATTATCAGCGAATAATTTGGATAAACAATCCATTTATATGAAGAGTACGAATGAAGCTAACATAGAAGAGTGAAATGAGTAAGTGTAGATTCATCTTATCATTTGACGTAGATATGATTGATTCCCAGATTTCAAGGGATTTGAAGAAAATCTTCTTAATAAGATTTGACTCTCCGGTAATCAAGGGAATTAGGATCTGCTTTAAATGCGATCTTCCATTTTAATTGTTCTGTCGGAGATTTTCTTATAAATTCACCTCCTTCATTTCTTTACAACTCACACCTTCTGTTGATGCATTTTATGCAAGTCCCTAGACATCTACCCACGTCCATTGCAGGTACAACAGTTTACAGGCCACCATGATTGTTCGTTATTATACTATCCGTGTTTGTATGTGGTTACAGGAACTGCAGGAACGAGATTTAGATGTTTGACTATGTTAGACTTAGTCAGACATACGAGTGAAGCCTCACTAGTATAGCTGACAGGCTCATACGCATGGTTGATGCTGAGCTAAATCACAATTACGACCTAAATAAGAAGACACGAGTGAGTGATCACCCGTACGGCTGATGAAGCCAACTCGTACGTGTGATGAATGAATCGTATGGGTGAGTCAACAGCAGGGGTATATAAAGTCTTATGTTCTTCATTTTAGGTTAAGCCTCTCATTTGTTACACACACTCAGATCTAGTGAGCTCCTCCGATTCTCTCTCAGTCCAAATCACCCAGGTGGTGAATAATAGCTCTAGGTGTTGATCTAATCACACTTGATTTAGCTGTGATTTGACTAAATTAATCAAAAAAAAACTTAACCTATTCACTAGAGGATTTGATTCACTTATTCCGCCATTGTGTGAGTTAAATCTATTGATTTCTAAGTTCCTAGTCATGTTTCATCACCTTCTATTCTTTCTCCCTCAACTCATATTTTAAAGTATTCATCAATATGCTCCTTCTAGTTCTGATTCTCGATATACTTCTAACTTTCATATCGGTCATTCTTCTTTTTCATCTACCGCCGGAAGAATCTATTTACTTCTACTATACTCTTGGGTTTATAGTGTTTCTAGTTCTCCCGTGTCTTTATATTGCTATATGCATCGATATATATGGTTTATAATTTATGGTTTATCGTTGGGCTTTATATGTTCCCTTATATTATGCTTATTTAATCCGAAGTAATCATGATGTTGGGCTAATTACTAAAATTGGGTAATTGAGCTTTGTACCATAATTGGGGTTTGGACAAAAGAACGACACTTGTAGAAATTAGACTATGGGCTATTAATGGGCTTTATGTTTGTTTAACTAAATGATAGCTTGTTAATGTTAATATAAAGATTTACAATTGGGCGTCCCTATAAATAACCATTTACACTCGATCGGACACGATGGGCGGGGTATTTATATGTACAAATAATCGTTCATTTAACCGGACACGGGAATGGATTAATAGCCACTAGAATTATTAAAACAGGGGTGAAATTATGTACAAGGACACTTGGCATAATTGTTAACAAAGTATTAAAACCTTGGGTTACACTCAGTCGACATCCTGGTGTAATTATTAAATAAAGTAATAAAATCTTGTTATAGTTTAAGTCCCCAATTAGTTGGAATATTTAACTTCGGGTATAAGGATAATTTGACGAGGACACTCGCACTTTATATTTATGACTGATGGACTGTTATGGACAAAAACCAGACGGGCATATTAAATAATCCAGGACAAAGGACAATTAACCAATGGGCATAAAACTAAAATCAACACGTCAAACATCATGATTACGGAAGTTTAAATAAGCATAATTCTTTTATTTCATATTTATTTTCCTTTATTTTATATTTAATTGCACTTCTAATTATAGCACTTTTATTTATTGTTATTTTATATTTAATTGCACTTTTAATTATCGTACTTTTTAATTATCGCAAGTTTATTTTATCGCACTTTTATTATTCGCAATTTCATTATCGTTATTTACTTTACGCTTTAAATTAATTCTTTTATTTATTTAATATTTTACATTTGGTTTTAACTGCGACTAAAGTTTTAAAATCGATAAACCGGTCATTAAACGGTAAAAACCTCCCTTTATAATAATAATATTACTTATATATATTTGTATTTTTATAAATGTAAACTAATATAGCATTAAGCTTTGTTTAAAGATTTTCCCTGTGGAACGAACCGAACTTACTAAAAACTACACTACTGTACGATTAGGTACACTGCCTATAAGTGTTGTAGCAAGGTTTAAGTATATCCATTCTCTAAATAAATAAATATCTTGTGTAAAATTGTATCGTATTTAATAGTATTTCCTGCTAAAATATAAAGCTATTTTATATACACCTCGCATAACATCAAGTTATTTTTGGCGCCGCTGCCGTGGAAACGCTTAAAAGCCGGAAGCGCAACGCTAATATAAAAAATATATATATATATAAATATTTTTTTTAGAGTTTGTTAAATATTTAAGTTCTATAAAAGTTTCTTTATCTTTATTTTGTAAAAATATAATTTTTATTTAATTTATAAATATATTTTATAAATATATTATTCAGCAAAAACAAAAAAAAAAAAAATTTAATTCGGCATGTACTGTAGCAGCCCATTCTGTGGCCCGAAACCCTAGCCCATGCGATCGCATGGCTGGGCAACTTAGGACTCATGCGATCGCATGAGCCCGTCTGACACGCCACAGTTGACTGAACCAGCATTTATTACGGGTATTATTATTTATTATTAATCTAAAACCCTATTTAGGGTTATATATTTTATAATTTAATTTAGTTTTTATATTTAATTTGTATTTTTATGTTTAATTAGTTTATTTAAAGTTTGAAATTAATAGTTTTATTAAATAAATAATATAAAAATAATATTTTTATAAAAATTGTACTTTTTACAACTTTTTGTATATTTTTATATTTTGTCCCTTTTTAATCGTTTTAGCATAATATTTGTATTTTTAGCTCATATTTAGTTTTAAACTTAGTTTTTGCCATAGTTATTTTTACTTCTAGATTTTTAGGCTTTGCCGTAGAATCCCTTAAGTGAGAAAAAGATTAAGATTTAGGTGCTTTAGAATTTTGCGACGCCTTTTTAAGTTTTAGTACCTTTTTAAGATATTGTCATTTGGAATATAGTTTTTCCTATAAGCCTTAATATTTTTAGACGCCTTTTACCTATGTATCAATTATCATTCCAATTAGTAATCTCAATTTGCGATTATAATTTTAAGTTAGTTGTAGTGATAAGGTTGGGTTAGTCAAGTGTTTTTAAGTTTTATAAGTTTCTTTTATTTTTCCGTCGCCTTTTATTTTTCTTTCTTATTTTTCTTTTTCGATCTTTTTCCGACGAACTCTTTTTCTTTCTTATTTCTCGCCATTCTAGTTTTTAGGACATAGAGTTTTTATTCTACTTCTTATCTAAATTTCTTAAAATTACGAAAATTTATTTTAAGTGGTTAAAATGATAGACATCAAAATTTTCTGGTTCGTAGTAATAGTTGGATTTATATGTGGACCGGGTTATTAGAGCCATACAGTCCTCAATTATATTGAGACCAAACGAATCCTGCCCCTCTGCTGCATCTTTTGGCTATTCGAAACGTGGGCAAAATCAGAAAAGTCTATTGATTGGATAACTTATTATAATTTTTCTTTCCTTTTAAAAACTAATAGGATATTCAGTGAATGCACCGAGCAAGACGTTCATCACCTTTTGTACGTTCACCACCTGTAACTAGATCAAGACATCTAACTAATATTGTCGTCGTTGATAATCCATTTTTTGAACCCGACCTCACAATTGAGAATCCGGAGAATATTCAGGGACGATTCGTAGATCCTGAACCACTAAACTTTCCTCCGGAACCACCAATCATTCAAACAGAGATTGTTGAGGAACGAACCATTAAATCAGAATCCTCTAGTGATTCCGATTCAACAAATTCAATTATGGAAGTAACAGAACCATTAAGTATGGAAAACCGAATGAGAGCTAAACGCACTGGCCAAGGTCATGCAATTACTCATCCAGACATTAATGCGCCAGATTATGAAATCAAAGGACAAATTCTACACATGGTGACTAATCAATGCCAATTTAGTGGTGCGCCGAAGGAAGATCCAAATGAACAACTTCGTACCTTTAATAGGATCTGTACACTATTTAAAATAAGAGAAGTTGAGGATGAACAGATATATCTCATGTTATTTCCCTGGACTTTAAAGGGAGAAGCCAAAGATTGGTTGGAATCATTACCTGAAGGGGCGATTGATACATGGGATGTTTTAGTTGAAAAATTTCTTAAACAATTCTTTCCTGCATCTAAAGCCGTAAGACTTCAAGGAGAAATTGTTACATTCACACAGAAGCTAAATGAAACTCTATATGAGGCTTGGACAAGATTTGGAAAGTTATTGAGAGGATGTCCGCAACATGGTTTAGATACCTGTCAAATAGTACAAATATTCTACCAAGGATGCGACATCACTACAAGAAAAGACATAGATATAGCAGCTGGTGGTTCCATTATGAAGAAAACCGAAACTGATGCTTACAAAATTATTGATAACACTGCTTCCCACTCACATGAGTGGCACCAAGAAAAAGATATCGTTAGATCATCTAAAGCAGCTAGAGCCGATTCTAGCCATGACTTAGATTCCATTTCCGCAAAGATAGATGCTGTCGAGAGACGAATGGAAAAGATGACTAAGGATATTCACTCAATACGAATTAGTTGTGAGCAGTGTGGAGGACCACATTTGACAAAAGATTGTCTCAGTATTGAATTAACAATGGAACAAAGAGAGAATGTTTCATATCTAAACCAAAGGCCTGGAAATAATTATCAGAATAATTATCAACCGCCAAAACCTATTTACAATCAAAACCAGAATTATAACCGAAATATTCCATACAACAACCAATAAGGTCCTAGCAATTAACAAGTATCCAATAATACTTACAATCAGCAAAGACCTAATTTTCAAAACAAACCACCACAACCCGATGATAAAAAGCCGAATTTAGAAGATATGATGACGAAGCTAGTTGAAACTCAAACGCAGTTTTTCACATCTCAGAAACAAACTAATGAACAAAATGCTCAAGCATTTAGAAATCAACAAGCTTCTATTCAAAACTTGGAACAAGAAGTAAGTAACCTAGCAAGGTTAATAGGTGAAAGAAAACCGGGAAGTTTACCTAGTGATACAAATGCTAACCCCCGGAATGAAACAGCTAAAGCTATTACCACAAGAAGTGGTACAACACTTAAACCACCTGAAATACCTGTAACTTCTGATAAAGCTATTCCTACTCCACAAGAACCACAACCTGATCAAGATAAGGAAAAAGAACCGGTAGTTGAAAAGGTTAATGAAGATAACACAGTTAAGGCTAAACCTTATGTTAAACCATACCAACCACCACTTCCTTACCCGAGTAAAATGAAGAAAGAGAAACTTGAAGCCGAGTAATCCAAATTCTTGGATATGTTTAAACAGATAAATGTAAATCTTCCTTTCATTGATGTGATTTCAGGAATGCCTAGATATGCTAAATTCTTGAAAGATCTAATCTCAAATAGAAAGAAAATGGAAGAACTCTCGGCTGTTACCATGAATGCTAATTGTTCAGCAGTGCTATTGAATAAGATACCAGAAAAACTATCTGATCCAGGAAGTTTCACAATTCCATGTTTTCTGGGTAGTCTTAGTTCAATAGAAGCACTGGCAGACTTAGGTGCTAGTATAAATTTAATGCCGTATTCACTATACGCTAAACTCGACCTTGGAGAATTGAAACCAACAAGAATAAGCATACAACTAGCCGATCGATCAATAAAATATCCTAGAGGGATAATGGAGAACATGCTAGTTAAAGTTGGTACTTTAGTATTTCCAGTAGATTTTGTTGTTCTGGACATGGAAGAAGATTCTCAAGTTCCTCTCATATTAGGAAGACCATTCTTAAACACGGCTAAAGCAATGATAGACGTGTTCGGTAAGAAATTGACCCTAAGTATAGAGGACGAGAGTGTTACCTTTTCAGTTGATAGAGCAATGCAACAACCACAATCTGCAGATGATACATGTAATTATATTCAAACTATAGATGCACATGCAGAATTGTTAGAATAATTTCCAGAATTACAAGGAACAGGAGAATGTTCTTTAGGAGAAGGTAATGAACCAATTGATGAAGCTGAAATGTTAGCTACACTTATAGCTAATGGATATGAACCAACAACAGAAGAAATTCAAATGCTAAAAGAAGAAGACAGATATCGATATAAATCATCGATAGAAGAACCTCCGAAATTAGAGTTAAAGCCACTTTCAAACCATTTGGAATACGCTTATTTACATGGTGAATCTGAATTACCTGTAATAATATCATCTTCTCTTACTAAAAATGAGAAATCACAACTCATTTCTGTGTTGAAAGCTCATAAACCAGCCATTGCATGGAAAATTCATGATATTAAAGGAATAAGTGCTTCGTATTGCACACATAAAATCCTTATGGAAGAAGGTCATAAAACGTATGTGCAACGCCAACGAAGACTAAATCCTAATATGCAAGATGTAGTTAAGAAAGAAATTATTAAAGTGCTAGATGCAGGTTTGATATATCCAATTTCTGATAGTCCATGGGTAAGTCCAGTTCAATGCGTGCCAAAGAAGGGTGGCATGACCGTCATTACAAATGAAAAAAATGAGCTTATTCCTACTAGGACTGTAACAGGATGGCGTGTATGTATTGATTATAGAAAATTAAATGACGCCACCAGAAAAGATCACGTTCCCTTACCTTTCATTGATCAAATGTTGGAAAGATTAGCCGGAAATAGTTACTATTGTTTTCTAGATGGATTTTCCGGATATTTTCAAATTCCAATAGCACCCGAGGACCAAGAGAAAACCACGTTCACGTGCCCTTATGGTACTTTTGCTTACAAACGCATGCCATTTGGACTTTGCAACGCCCCTGCAACCTTTCAAAGGTGCATGATGGCGATTTTTCACGACATGATAGAAGAATGCATGGAAGTTTTCATGGATGACTTTTCAGTCTTCGGTGATACATTTGAATCATGTCTAGTTAATCTGGAACCAATGCTTATTAGATGCGAACAATCAAATCTAGTACTTAATTGGGAGAAATGCCATTTCATGATTAAAGAAGGCATCGTTCTTGGACATAAAATTTCAAAAGAAGGAATTGAAGTGGATAGAGCTAAAGTAGATGTAATTGCTAAACTTCCACATTCCACCAATGTTAGAGGAGTTAGGAGTTTTCTAGGGCATGCCGGTTTTTACCGACGTTTCATAAAAGATTTTTCTAAAATTGCCACTCCTATGAATAAACTCCTAGAAAATGATGCTCCATTCATCTTTTCAGATGAATGTATCAAATCTTTTAATATTCTTAAAGAGAAACTCACTAATGCGCCGATCATGATAACACCAAATTGGAATCTACCGTTTGAATTAATGTGCGATGCAAGTGATTTTGCAATGGGAGCCGTTTTAGGACAAAGGATTGAAAAACGATTTCAACCTATATATTATGCTAGTAAGACGTTACAAGGAGCACAAACAAATTACACAACTACTGAAAAAGAACTCCTTGCTATTGTCTTTGCTTTTGACAAATTTCGATCATATCTCGTTCTAGCTAAAACGGTGGTCTATTGACAAATTTCGATCATATCTCGTTCTGCTCTTAGATACCTATTTTCGAAACAAGATGCTAAACCAAGATTAATCCGTTGGATCTTACTCTTACAAGAGTTTGATATTGAAATCCGAGATAAAAGAGGAGTAGAAAATCTCGTCGCTGATCATCTTTCTCGTCTTGAAAATCCCGAATTAGAAGTTCTAAATGAATCGGCCATACAAGACAACTTTCCTGATGAATATCTATTGAAGATAGATTATAATGAAATACCATGGTTTGCAGACTATGCAAACTTATTAGTATGTGGATTCCTTGAAAAAGGATTATCGTACCAAAAATGAAAGAAATTCTTCAGTGATATAAAACACTATTTTTGGGAAGATCCACATCTGTTTAAAAGTTGTCCAGATGGAATAATACGCCGATGTGTATTCGGAGATGAAGCTAGTAAAATTTTAAACCATTGTCACACAGGACCAACAGGAGGGCATTATGGGCCTCAACTAACAGCAAGAAAAGTTTATGAAGCTGGATTGTATTGGCCCACAATTTACAAAGACGCTCACCTTCTTTGCAAATCCTGTGATGCTTGTCAAAGGGCCGGAAAAATAAGTCAACGTGATGAAATGCCACAAAATGTCATTCAAGTATGCGAAGTATTTGACATTTGGGGTATTGAATTTATGGGTCCATTTCCAAAATCTCATAATAATCTATATATTCTCATTGCCATTTATTATGTATCTAAATGGGCAGAAGCACAAGCTCTCCCAACTAACGATGCATGAGTTGTAGTCAACTTTTTAAAACGTCTTTTTGCAAGGTTTGGAACACCGAAAGCTTTAATAAGTGATCGGGGTACTCATTTCTGTAATAATCAACTTGAGAAAGTTCTTAAAAGATACGGAGTAACTCATAAAATCTCCACCGCATATCATCCACAAACGAGTGGACAAGTTGAAAATACCAACCGAGCTTTAAAACGTATTCTAGAGAAAACCGTAGGATCAAATCCGAAGGAATGGTCCATTAAATTGGAGGATGCACTCTGGGCTTTTAGAACAGCCTACAAAACTCCAATTGGAACCACACCTTTTAAACTCGTCTACGGAAAAGCATGTCATCTTCCATTAGAAATTGAACACAAAGCATTTTGGGCTTTGAAGACATGTAATCTTGATTTACATGAAGCTGGACGTCTACGATTAAGTCAACTAAACGAATTAGAAGAATTAAGACATGAAGCATACGAAAATTCATTAATCTATAAAGAAAGAACGAAGAAATGGCATGATAAAAGAATCAGAAGTTCAAAAGAATTTAAAGAAGGAGACGGAGTTCTTCTTTTCAATTCACGATTCAAGCTATTTCCTGAAAAATTGAAATCAAGATGGTCTGGACCATTCATAGTCAAAAGAGTTTTCCTAATTAATAAATTCAAATGGAATTGAATTTAAAGTTAATGGTCACAGAGTTAAACATTACATACATGGTCCGATGGAAGTTGACAATGAAGTTAATCACAATTTCGATACCACAGCTAACTAAGTGTGGGGAGAATCAAGTCTTTAAAGGATAATATGTATTTCTGTTAGAGTTAGATTGTCTGTTTTCGTGTAGTTCTCGAAAATGGAACTTGAATGGTCTTTCCCTAGCAGACCCTAAAGAACTAGTCTTCTCCCCCCATTCTGAATTTTTTTAGGAAATGAAGACTGCCTGTGAACTAAACCATGGTCTAATGCTACACGCTTTGATCACTAAACGTAATAATGACACACTACCGAGTGAAATAGTATCAGTAATCAGAGAAAGATTGGACGGAGTAAGAAAAGAATCCAGATGCGAAGATAATAAGTCACAATTTGGTAAAGGAAAATAAAAATCCGTAGCGAAAAGAAGAGCACGACACCTAGAAAGATGTCACAAATGCGGAAAATGGTCACATGGAGGTAAATGTTCAAATAATCAAACCTATTCAAATACCGAATTTGTTACTTTATGCAGAGACGGACCGTTCATATGTTTAGAAGAAAAAACACTGAATGCTCGAGGTTACGCCTATGTAGCTATGGAAAACCAATTAAACCGACTATCTTATGAATGGGATAGATCATATAACTAAGAATACTATCTCACAGGTAAGTCTGTACAGTTTTTATTTTTTTAACCTTTTGATAATAAACGCTAATTTGTTCGCTATAAAGTATTAAATTTGTATTAAATAAAATTAGGTTTGGCGACCGAAATTGTTGATATCATACAAAAATTTATTACATCACTGCGAACTTTAACGTTTATTCTTAAGGTATAAATATCTTTAATCAATCAACCCAAAATATTTTAAAAATTCGTCATGAGTTAAATTAGGTCATGGAACTGAAATTACTTTACCGAAAAGAGGGGCGCATATTTTTGATAATATTTGATTGATTAAAGTGGGATAAAAAGCCAAAAAGATTTTTAATTTTATTTTTACCATGTTTTTAAAATTAATATATAAATCTTAAATTAATATTGTAAACTTTGTAAAATCAATATATTTAAAATTGTAAATATTCGAAAAATTAATATAAGTTTGGTGTGATTTTATAATATGAATTTTTAAATTAAGTTTGGTGTGAATTTTTAATTTTTAAAATATGAATTTTATTTTTATGCATTTTAAATTTAAGTTTGGTGTGAATTTTTAATATTAATTTTGAATTTTATGCATTTTTAAATTTAAGTTGTGTGAAATTAAAAACAAAAATTTACTTTATTTCGCTAAGTTAAAAATATAATTTTTAAAATTCATCGTAAGTTGAAGACTAGGTCTTTGAACCGAAATTGCTTTACCCGAGGGAGGGACGAGAACTTTTATTATCATTATTTTTAATCTTATTGAATTAAGGTATGCCAAAAAAATTAAAAAAACCCAAAAATCTAAGCTTTTAAAACAATCGCTTGAAAAAGACAAATTTTAAAATTTTGTCGAAGGACGGACTAGGACATCGATCCGAAACGACCTCGTCCTAAAACAAAGGGAAACAAAATTTTAAAATTAATCACTTAATTGTTTTATAAGTTAAAGTTTTTTTTTAAAAAAAAAAAAGCCAAAAACACTGTAGCGGGGTACCCATGCGATCGCATGGGTATCACCCTATCCATCCATGCGATCGCATGGAGGCCAATTACAGGCCTGGTACATACAGACCAGCGGATCTGTTTCTTCTCCACAAAACACACACATTCACGAAACTCACCCAAAAATTCACCAATTTTCGTCATTTTTCCACCGTAATTCATCAAATTTCTTGCTCTAATCATGCCTAGATTCTCATTCTTCAGCAAAATGGTAAAAATTACACCCCTAAACTCTATAAATTCCTAGTTTTTGTGATAATTACCAATTTTTTACCTAATGCAATTTTGTTAATTTCTAGTGTAATTAGTGTTAAATCGTTAGTATTTTATGCATGTATAACCTAGATTGATGCTATTTAACATGATTTGAAGCCAAAAACTTCAAAATTTTTAGAAATCTAGGGTTTGTGTTCTTGAGCAATTTGGGGCTTTTTGATATAAACAGGTTATGGCTATTTTTGTCATGAATTATTGCTAAATTGAGTAGTGTAACATGTTTAGATAGTTAAATGATCCAAACAATGATCCTAAACATGATTTTTGGAGATTAAAGTGAACTTTTTAAGTCCAAAATTCATGAACTTGATTAATTTGATATATTTGCCATTTGAGACTTGTTTAATTATTAGTAATGAATATTTTGACATGTTATTTGAGTTAAAAGCTTATGAACTTTGTATACATTTTCATATGTGCTTATTTGAAAAGTGTAGAATTGTAAAAAATTGTGAAAATGTGTATAAGTTTAATTTTGATTTAACATGTTATAGTGATTGTTTTAAGTTGTTATTTTGCTAACACTAATGCATATTTGGATGCACAAATTTTGTATTTAATGTGTTTTGCAGAAAGCCGATACTGGAGGTTCAGGAGCATCATCATCTAGACGACCAGCACCAGCACCAGAACCAGAACCAGAAATGCAACACGAACAACAACCACAACAAGAACCACAACAACAGCCTGATCAGCACATACCTTATTATGATCCGGTACAGTTTATTGATGAATTCATAGTATTCCCAATGAGGCCGCCAGTAGAATTCCCAACGATTCCTGAGCACACTCTACATCCTAATCTGAGATTTGATAGAAGATGGAGAGATTACGAGACATATCAAAGGAACAAATTCAAATTGGTAACAAAAATGTAGAGGTACCAAGGGTAATCGATTGGGCCCCTTTGGAAACAGTCCATCTAGCTGACCGTGTTAGACAGCTTTTAGTTCAAAGGTATGGCAGTTCTTCTTTTACAGATTGGGAACGTCTTTTCACCGTTCGTAGACCTGTATATAAGGAATGGTGTGTTGAGTTGATGAGTACTATATCACTTGATACAAATATAGTTAGAATAGATGATAGAAGATTTCTTAGGTTTATCCTTGGCGGTAGGATGTACAGAATGTCCATGTTGGACATGGCCAGGGCCTTACAGATATATACTCCTGGTGAGTTGCTACTACCCGATTGTACAAATTTGATTCATTATGGTGAAAGGGTAGATAGTAACTTTGACGCTGACGCCATTTGGAGGCGTATGTCACATTTTGATGTTTTTACACGAGCAGGAGGACACTCCTATACACATATTGACAGAGCCGAGCTTCGTATTATTCATAGATTTTTGGCTAACTCGATTACACAGAGATGTCATAATAAAGAAAAAATTACCTTACATGATTTATTCTACCTAAAGTGTAGTCGGGATCCTAGAAGCTTTGTCAATATCCCTTACTGTGTTGCTTTTTATTTATCTAAAATGGTAGAGGGAATGCAGGACGGGAGTATAATAGGAGGAGGTATTTTTGTTACTCTCATTGGAGAGTATTTAGGTGTTGATAGGAACCAAGGGGGTCCATTACAGCTTTGTAGAGAACAGGTTGAGCCCTTAGGATTGAAAGTTTATGTGGGTGCTAAGGTATTGAAAAGTAGACGTAACTGATGTTTCGCGAGGTGTATACGAAATAGCTATTAAATTTTTCAGGAAATACTATTAAATACGATATAATTTTACACAAGATATTTATTTATTTAGAGAATTGATATACTTAAACCTTGCTACAACACTTATAGGCAGTGTACCTAATCGTACAGTAGTGTAGTTTTTAGTAAGTCCGGTTCGTTCCACAAGGAATCTTTTTAAGCAAAGCTTAACGCTATATTAGTTTACTTTTATAAAAATACAAATATATATATAAGTAATATTATTATTATAAAGGGGGTTTTTACCGTTTAATGACCGGTTTGTCGATTTTAAAACTTTAGTCGCAGTTAAAACCAAATGTAAAATATTAAAAATAAATACAAGACTTAAATTAAAGCATAAAGTAAATAACGATAATGAAATTGCGAATAATAAAAGTGCGATGAAATAAACTTGCGATAATTAAAAAGTACAATAATTAAAAATGCAATTAAATACAATAACAATAAAAATGCGATAATTAGAAGTGCAATTAAATATAAAATAAAGGAAATTAAATATGAAATAAAAGAATTATGCTTATTTAAACTTCCGTAATCATGATGTTTGACGTGTTCATTTTAAGCCCATGGGTTAATTGTCCTTTGTCCTGGATTATTTAATATGTCCATATGGATTTGTCCATAATAGTCCATCAGTCATAAATATAAAGAGCGAAAGCCTTCGTCAAATTATTCTTATTCCCGAAGTCAAATATTCCAACTAATTGGGGATTCGAATTGTAACAAGGTTTTAATACTTTGTTTAATGAATACACCAGGTTATCGACTGCGTGTAAACCAAGGTTTTACTACTTTGTTAACAATTACACCAATTACCCTTGAATGTAATTCACCCCTGTTTCAACAAGTCTATTAACTATTAATCCAGTTCCGTATCCGGTAAAATGAATAATTATTGGTATTTATAGATATCCCGCCCACCGTACCCAGTCAAGCGTATGTGGTTATATATAAATACGTCAAATTATAAGTTTGTATATTAAATTAACATGGTATTGTTTAGTTAATATAAAACTCATTAATAGCCCATAGTCTAATTTCCACAAGTGTCGTTCTTTTATCCAAACCCCAATTATGGTACAAAGCCCAATTACCCAATTTTAGTAATTAGCCCAACATCATGATTACTTTGGATTAAATAAGCATAATAATAACTTAGCTACGAGACATTAATGTAAAAAGGTTGAACATAACTTACAATGATTAAAAATAGCGTAGCGTTACACGGACAGAATTTCGACTTACACCCTTACAACATTCGCTAACATACCCTTATTATTAGAATTATAATTAAAATTAAAATTAAAATTAAAATATAAATATAAATATATACGATATAGATAGAGAGATGGATGGATATATTGTTATTTTTGCGATCAGAATTCGTTTGCTTTTATAGGGATTTTCAGAGTTTGGGGCTCCGCGACTCGCGGCATTTTTGCCTTCAAACTCCGCGAGTCGCGGAGTTTGAAATTACAGCTCAGTCCCTTTTGGAGTCTTTCTTGCCGACGGTTTTAAATATTAATATAATATATAAATAATTATAAGAATTATTTAAATATTATATTATATTTATGTGCATAGTTGACTTGTAATTTTTAGTCCGTTGCGTCGAGCGTTGAGAGTTGACTCTGGTCCTGGTTCCGGATTTTCGAACGTCCTTGCGTACAATTTAATATCTTGTACTTTGCGTTTTGAATCTTGTACTCTTGTAATTTCGAGACGTTTCTTATCAATAATTGGAACCTCTTTGATTGTCTTTTGTACTTTTGAGCTTTTTGGTCGTTTGCGTCTTCAATTCGTCGAATCTGTCTTTTGTCTTCACCTTTTATTATTTAAACGAATATTACTTGTAAATAGAACAATTGCAACTAAAATCTTGTCTTTCTTGAGGAATAATGCTATGAAATATATGTTCGTTTTTAGCATTATCAAATATTCCCACACTTGAGCGTTGCTTGTCCTCAAGCAATATCGTCTTGAAATACTAGAATCACTTCTTTATTCTTCACACTTTGTACATCAGTGATTTCTATACGGCGGTATAAACAATGGTAGTAACGATATGGTTTACAGTCCCACATGACTACAAAAATTTAGATCCATTAAGGAAATTGGATCTTTTTGAAAACATTTGATCTTTTGAAAATTAAATCTAGTTTTTACCCTAGATAAGTTTTCCGGAATAACCCTTCACCGGTGTTTGCAAAATATTTTTGTGGGTTTGGTGGGTTTCAGATTTGAAAATTTTAGCTCAAAACTTATGGTTTTGTGTCACCCACTTGCTAACCTTGTATTTGGAAAGCAACACGTCCAGTTTACTTGTCCCGTATATTACCTTTCGGTAAACTACCGTCCGGTTGTAAAGGAAAGCGTTGAACAAGCAACTGTTAAGGCAATATCTAATGACATGTATTTGATTATGGTCTATAACGTGTCGGACGCAATTACTATCCTTGGTAGGAGCAATAGTAAAGCTCACCCTTATAATTTTTCGGTCTGGCACAAGGTCCTGTCCTTGACCATGCTATGCAACCACCGTTCTTACGGTTGACACCCGATTTGGTTCAGGTGACCTAATGAATTCCAGGTGAATTCCTAGGATTTTACGTTCAATGGTAATGAACGCATTGAAAATAGGGTTTTCAGAAAACAAATCGGTTTTAATTTTGATCAAAATATTTTCTCGTTCAAGCTCGAGTTTAGATATCATTGAATTTCATGAGTTTGTAATTCTCAATCTTTAAGGTCAATCTCTAGGATTGAGTAATATCAGGCTTAAAAGCTGATTTTTTGATCTTTTAAGGAGATTATCCTTTCTAGGGATCTGATTTATTAGTCTTATCCAGCTAATTTGCATGGTGCCCCCCATTGTACGAGATAAATCCTTCTCATGGTTAGGATAAATCTGACCACTTGGCGACCCTGTTTAATGCTGAGTCCGTGGATTTCCTGCTGATTTTAGTGATGACTTTTCTAGATTTTTCGTCAACCAACAGCTGGTCTGGACGACAACTTCATGACCTAAATCAAGAAGCGCGTTTCTTTTTCGGAAGACTTTACTTCCTTTTAATGATGGAATTGATTCATCGTGTAGATCCATCTCTTCTTTTCTTTCATCGGGTAAAACAGTTTAGTTTAGTCCAAAGCAAAAGTATTTTCAGTTATTTGTTACAGATATATGTGACATATGTTTAAGATAACTTGATAAATTTTCCCACACTTGACTTTTATTTTCCTTTTTATCGTCCTCTATTCCATTTTAAATGAATTTTAACATTTTGGTTTGTTTCTCAATTTATGTCCTTTCTGAGGTAACAATAATTTCGGTGTTAAAACCTAGTTTTATCGTTCATAAATATGTATAAACATGATTTTGAGTTCATTTAATTGAAAATTTTGTAAAATTTTACTAGAATTGGGTAGTCAGTATATAAGACTAGGGCTGTTCTTTATTATCAGAGAGCACTAGATTCTAATACAACTACTGCTTTACTAGTATTTTTAATGGTAACCCAGTGTTTAAAGTAAAAATTTTAAAATCCGAAAGAATTTAACCCCTTCCCACACTTAAGATCTTGCAATGCCCTCATTTGCAAGAAATCAGTAACAATTTAAATTATTGAGGGTGATTTGTGTGAAAATGATTAAATTTTTACCAAAGTTTCCAAATATATTGGCGTTTGTTTGCTGAATGATAAATGGTGCACATCATTTGTTCATTCCGTCTTGTTGTTATTTCACATATATTTTGCATCTTGTCGTCAAAATTAGTTGCTTTTGCTGAACTTAATGCCAGTCTTTGAAAATGCGTTGTTTTACCCTGTTGTGTACATAACATAAACTGCAAACATATATACATATTTTTGAAGTTTGGTATATTACCCCACATTCAAAAATTATTAAAATCTAAGAATAAAAGTTAGAAAATTATAAAAACTATTACAATATTAACATAAGTATTAAACGTATCAACATTACAAATTACAAAATAAATAAAACTAAGTAGACTAGGGATGATACTGGTACCAATAGGGGTTCCAGGCATAACCATAGGTGCTATAGAATGCTTCGGCAGGGTTATACGTAGGATACGATGGCTGTATCTCTATAGACCAGGGAGGGAATATGGGTTTTGGTGTAGGAATATAGTTTCTACCTATATGTTGGCAATGAGCTATGATTTGGTTCTGATGAACTTGCCAATCTTCAAATGCTCTCTGTCTAGCATTTTCGTACTCCTGTGAAGCTATAAACCTTTGCATTTCTTGCATCTCATTTCCCCCTCCTACATTACCTTGCTGTTGGTTTCTCTCAACCTGTGGATGTCTACCATGGTATTGTACTGCGGCATTATTTCGCCTCTTCAAAACTTTCGCACCATGGTATACATTTAAACCTATAGTATCGCGGGGTTCTGGTTCTTCGACTAATAATCCCCCCCGACTTATATCCACACCGAGATATTCAGCAATCAAAGTAATAAAAATACCACCTCCTATTATGCTATGCGGTCTCATCCCCCTAACCATAGCTGATAAATAATAACCCACACAATACGGTATACTTACAGCGCTTTGTGGGTCTCGAATACACATATGGTAAAACAAATCCTGTTCATTTATCTTTTCCTTGTTCTTACCTCTTTGTGTAATCGAATTAGCTAAAAACCTATGAATCACTCTTAATTCGGCTCTATCTATATCCAAATAAGAGTAATTTCCCCCTTTGAATCGGTGATGGCTTGTCATTTGACTCCATACACCGTGTGTATCAAAATTTTCATCTATCTTTCTACCGTTTAGTATCAACCCTCTACAATCAGCAGATGCTAACTCCTCAGGCGTATATATACGTAAAGCCTGAGCCATGTCTAGTAAAGACATGTGGCGCATCGAACCTCCTAAAAAAATCTAATAAAAGATCGATCGGTTAAACTAGCTACCCGATCATTTAATTCTATACTACATAACAATTCTTCACACCATACTTTATATACAGGTCTACGCATGGTGAATAAACGTACCCAGTCATTAAAAGTAAAATTACCATACCTCTGTACAAGTAATTCCCTAATTGGCCCGGCCAATTCTACAGCTTCTAAGGGTCCCCATTCTATGACCCTCGGTACCTCAACAACCTTAGAATGAAGAGTATGCAAACCCCTTTGGTATTTTGGATAATCTATCCAAAGTCTGTCAAATCTCAGGTTCGGGTGCAACTCTTCCAAGTGCATATCAGAAAAGGTCATGACTGGATGAGGTATATCCTGCTTGTAGTAGTTATCCACCTCCTGTTGTTCCACATTCTCAGCAGGAGCATTGCGAGCTTGAGATGAAAATTCACCCCTTTCAGTCTGCAAAACACATCAAACACAATTTTTGTGCATCCAAATATGCATTAGTGTCAGCAAAATCATCAATCAAAATAATTACAATGACATGATCAATTTATATCAAACTTAAGCTTATTTTCACATTTTTATCAAATCTACACTTTTTCAAATAAGCATATACGAAAATGTTCGCCAAGTTCATAAGCATTCAACTCAAATAACATGTCAAAATAATCATTACTAGCAATTAAACAAGTTTCAAATGGCATTATCTCTCAAAAATCAAGTTCATGAATTTTAGACTTGAAAAAGTCCACTTTAATTCTCAAAATCATGTTTAGGCTCAAAGTTTGGATCATTTAACTACCTAAACATGTTACACTACTTAATTTAGCAACAATTCATGACAAAAATCGGCCATAACCTGTTTATATCAAAAAGCCCCAAATTTGTTCAAGAACACAAACCCTAGATTACTCAAAATTTGAAGTTTAAGGCTTCTAATCATGTTAAATAGCATCAATCTAGGTTATACAAGCATAATACATAAACAATTTAACCATAATTACACTAAAAAGCATCAAAATCAAATTGGGGAAAAAATTGCTCAAGAACACTAATTTTCGAATTAAATGGTGTTTAGGTGTAGAAATTTACCATTTTTCTTGAGTAATTCCTAGATAGCATCCTTCTCAACATGATTTTAGTAAAAGATTTGGTGATTAACGATCAAAAATTGTGATTTTGGGGGTGTTTTTTCACTATTTTTCGGCAGTATTTCGCAGTTTTTGTGAGTTTTGTGGTGTGCAACTGATCTGTTCTGCGTTTTATTTTTTTCTGATTTTCGGTCCTCCCGCGTCTCGCGGCATTTAAGCCTTCAAACTCCGCGAGTCGCGGAGTTTGTTTTTTTTTTTTTTTTTTTAAATATATCTTATACTAGTTAAAACAATTAAGTAATTAATTTTAAAATTTTGTTTCCCTTGTTATTTAGGACGAGGTCGTTTCGGATCGATGTCCTAGTCCGTCCCTCGACAAAATTTTAAAATTTGTCTTTTTGTAGCGATTGTTTTAAAATCTAAGATTTTTGGGTTTTTTAATGTTTTTGGCATACTTTAATTCAATAAGATTAAAAATAATGATAATAAAAGTTCTCGTCCCTCCCTCGGGTAAAGCAATTTCGGTTCAAAGACCTAGTCTTCAACTTACGACGAATTTTAAAAATCATATTTTTAACTTAATGAGATAAAGTAAATTTTTGTTTTTAAATTCACACAATTTAAATATAAAATTCAAAATTAATATTAAAAATTCACAACAAACTTAAAATTTAAAATGCATAAAATTAAAAATTCATATTTTAAAAATAAAAAAAAATTCACACCAATCTTAATTTAAAAATTCATATTATAAATTCACACCAAACTTATATTAATTTTTCAAATATTTACAATTTTAAATATATTGTTTTTACAAAGTTTACAATATTAATTTAAGATTTAAATATTAATTTTAAAAACATGGTAAAAATAAAATTAAAAATCTTTTTGGCTTTTTATCCCACTTTAATCAATCAAATATTATCAAAAATATACGCCCCTCTTTTCGGTAAAGTAATTTCGGTTCCAAGACCTAATTTAACTCATGACGAATTTTTAAAATATTTTGATTTGATTGATTAAAGATATTTATACCTTAAGAATAAACGTTAAATTTCGCAGTGATGTAATAAATTTTTGAATGATATCAATAATTTCGGTCGCCAAACCTAATTTTATTCAATACCAATTTAATACTTTATAGCGAACAAATTAGCGTTTATTATCAAAAGGTTAAAAATAAAAAATAAAATAAAATAAAAACTGTACAAACTTACCTGTGAAATAGATTTCTTAGTTATATGATCTACCTCATTCATAAGATAGTCGGTTTAATTGGTTTTCCATAGCTACATAGGTGTAACCTCGAGCATTCAGTGTTTTTTCTTCTAAACATACGAACGGTCCGTCTCTGCATAAAGTAACAAATTCGGTGTTTGAATAGATTTGATTATTTGAACATTTACCTCCATGTGACCATTTTCCGCATTTGTGACATCTTTCTAGGTGTCGTGCTCTTCTTTTCGCTGCGGATTTTGATTTTCCTTTACCAAATTGTAACTTATTATCTTCGCATCTGGATTCTTTTCTAACTCCGTCCATTCTTTCTCTGATTACTGATACTATTTCACTCGGAAGTGTGTCATTATTATGTTTAGTGATCAAAGCGTGTAGCATTAGACCATGGTTTAGTTCACAGGCAGTCTTCATTTCTGAAAAAAAAAAAATTCAGAATGGGGGGAGAAGACTAGTTCTTTAGGGTCTGCTAGGGAAAGACCATTCGGGTTCCATTTTCGAGAACTATACGAAAACAGACAATCTAACTCTAACAGAAATACATATTATCCTTTAAAGACTTGATTCTCCCCACACTTAGTTAGCTGTGGTGTCGAAATTGTGATTAACTTCGTTGTCAATTGAATCATCAACGACTTGTATATCTTTGACTTTTACTTCAATCCATTTGTTGATTCCCTCCGTAACTTTCACAAATTCAACTAACATTGCCTTTTTTTTTGACGATAAATTGGATATTAATCGGTTATATAACTTAAAGTTTCCTTTAATCTTAGCATCGTGAATCCGTTTATAAAGTTTCTTCGTTGAACTGTTAAAAATGGGTTCATCTAATTTCGTATCATCAACGGCGTTCTTTGTGATTGGATCATCGTTAAGTGTTTCTTCATCTTCCCCACACTTATGCGTTTTTATTGGTCTAACAGTTTTGGTTTGTGGAGATCTAAACTTTCGGTTCACAAAGGTGATCGATGTATCACCATCCCTAAGTGTTATTCTACCTTCTCTTACATCAATGAATGCCTCGGTGGTTGCTAAAAATGGGCGACCTAGAATTAGTGGAATATCAAGGTTTTCCTCCATATTAATCACTATGAAGTTTGCAACAAAGGTCAAACTTCCCACGTTAACAAGTAAATTATTTGCTATTCCAACCGGGTGTTTAATGGTTTGGTCAAATGATTGAACACCTATTTTGGTTGGTTTTAATTTACCCATGCCTAATCTTTTGTATAAGGAAATAGGCATAATATTTGCACTTGCTCCTAAATCTGCGAGTCCATTATATACAGCACCATTATTAAGTAAGCAAGAAATGATAAATTCACCCGGGTCTCCTGCTTTAGTAAGTCGAGTTGGTTTGTAAATCTTTTTCGGGTGTTCTTTCCTTGGTTCTTTCATTTCTATTTGAATTTCTTGTTCACATTTTTCTTCGTTTCTTGGAATGGGAGGTTTGTATAGGAATTCTTCTTCATCAATCAAATTTGAATCCTCCCTATATTCCAGTTTTGATTTTTCATATGTTGTTGATAACATATTTATGTTTTCATTTTGAAGGTTTTCTTGGGTGGTGAAATTATGATTAACTTCATTGTTAACTTCCATCGGACCATGTATGTAATGTTTAACTCTGTGACCATTAACTTTAAATTCAATCCCATTTGAATTGATTAATTCTATCGTTCCGTATGGGAAAACTCTTTTGACTATGAATGGTCCAGACCATCTTGATTTCAATTTTCCAGGAAATAGCTTGAATCGTGAATTGAAAAGAAGAACTTTGTCTCCTTATTTAAATTCTTTTGAACTTCTGATTCTTTTATCATGTCATTTCTTCGTTCTTTCTTTATAGATTAACGAATTTTCGTATGCTTCATGTCTTAATTCTTCTAATTCGTTTAGTTGACTTAATCGTAGACGTCCGGCTTCATGTAAATCAAGATTACATGTCTTCAAAGCCCAAAATGCTTTGTGTTCAATTTCTACTGAAAGATGACATACTTTTCCATAAACAAGTCTAAAAGGTGTGGTTCCAATTGGAGTTTTGTAGGCTGTTCTAAAAGCCCAGAGTGCATCCTCCAATTTAATGGACCATTCCTTCGGATTTGATCCTACGGTTTTCTCTAGAATACGTTTTAAAGTACGGTTGGTATTTTCAACTTGTCCACTTGTTTGTGGATGATATGCGGTGGAGATTTTATGAGTTACTCCATATCTTTTAAGAACTTTCTCAAGTTGATTATTACAGAAATGAGTACCCCGATCACTTATTAAAGCTTTCGGTGTTCCAAACCTTGCAAAAAGACGTTTTAAAAAGTTGACTACAACTCGTGCATCGTTAGTTGGGAGAGCTTGTGCTTCCGCCCATTTAGATACATAATCAATGGCTACGAGTATATATAGATTATTATGAGATTTTGGAAATGGACCCATAAAGTCAATACCCCAAATGTCAAATACTTCACATACTTGGATGACATTTTGTGGCATTTCATCACGTTGACTTATTTTTCCGGCCCTTTGACAAGCATCACAGGATTTACAAAGAAGGTGTGCGTCTTTGTAAATTGTAGGCCAATAGAATCCAGCATCATAAACTTTTCTTGCTGTTAGTTGAGGCCCATAATGCCCTCCTGTTGGTCCTGTATGACAATGGTTTAATATTTTACTAGCTTCATCTCCAAATACACATCGGCGTATTATTCCATCAGGAAAACTTTTAAACAGATGCGGATCTTCCCAGAAATAGTGTTTTATATCATTGAAGAATTTCTTTCGTCTTTGGTACGATAATCCTTTTTCAAGGAATTCACAAACTAAGTAGTTTGCATAGTCTACAAACCATGGAATTTCTTTATAATCTATCTTCAATAGATATTCATCAGGAAAGTTGTCTTGTATGGCCGATTCATTTAGAACTTCTAATTTGGGATTTTCAAGACGAGAAAGATGATCAGCGGCGAGATTTTCTGCTCCTCTTTTATCTCAGATTTCGATATCAAACTCTTGTAAGAGTAAGATCCAACGGATTAATCTTGGTTTAGCATCTTGTTTTGAAAATAGGTATCTAAGAGCAGAATGGTCGGTATAGACCACCGTTTTTGCTAGAACGAGATATGATCAAAATTTGTCAAAAGCAAAGACAATAGCAAGGAGTTCTTTTTCAGTAGTTGTATAGTTCGTTTGTGCTCCTTGTAACGTCTTACTAGCATAATATATAGGTTGAAATCGTTTTTCAATCCTTTGTCCTAAAACGGCTCCCATTACAAAATCACTTGCATCGCACATTAGTTCAAATGGTAGATTCCAATTTGGTGTTATCATGATCGGTGCATTAGTGAGTCTCTCTTTAAGAATATTAAAAGATTTGATACACTCATCTGAAAAGATGAATGGAACATCCTTTTCTAGGAGTTTATTCATAGGAGTGGCAATTTTAGAAAAATCTTTTATGAAACGTCGGTAAAAACCGGCATGCCCTAGAAAACTCCTAACTCCTCTAACATTGGTGGGATGTGGAAGTTTAGCAATTGCATCTACTTTAGCTCTATCCACTTCAATTCTTTCTTTTGAAATTTTATGTCCAAGAACGATGCCTTCTTTAACCATGAAATGGCATTTCTCCCAATTAAGTACTATATTTGATTTTTCGCATCTAATTAGCATTCGTTCAAGATTAACTAGACATGATTCAAATGTATCACCTAAGACTGAAAAGTCATCCATGAAAACTTCCATGCATTCTTCTATCATGTCGTGAAAAATCGCCATCATACACCTTTGAAAGGTTGCAGGGGCGTTGCAAAGTCCAAACGGCATGCGTTTGTAAGCAAAAGTACCATAAGGGCACGTGAATGTGGTTTTCTCTTGATCTTCGGGTGCTATTGGAATTTGTAAATATCCGGAAAATCCATCTAGGAAACAATAGTAACTATTTCCGGCTAATCTTTCCAACATTTGATCTATGAAAGGTAAGGGAAAGTGATCTTTTCTGGTGGCGTCATTTAATTTTCTATAATCAATACACACACGCCATCCTGTTACAGTTCTAGTAGAAATAAGCTCATTTTTTTCATTTGTAATGACAGTCATGCCACCCTTCTTAGGAACGCATTGAACTGGGCTTACCTATGGACTATCAGAGATTGGATAAATTAGACCTGCATCTAGCAGTTTAATAATCTCTTTCTTAACTACATCTTGCATATTAGGATTTAGTCTTCGTTGGCGTTGCACATACGTTTTATGACCTTCTTCCATAAGGATTTTATGTGTGCAATACGAAGGACTTATTCCTTTAATATCATGAATTTTCCATGCAATGGCTGGTTTATGAGCTTTCAACACAGAAATGAGTTGTGATTTCTCATTTTCAGTAAGAGAAGACGATATTATTACAGGTAATTCAGATTCACCATGTAAATAAGCGTATTCCAAATGGTTTGGAAGTGGTTTTAACTCTAATTTCGGAGGTTCTTCTATCGATGATTTATATCAATATCTGTCTTCTTCTTTTAGCATTTGAATTTCTTCTGTTGTTGGTTCATATCCATTAGCTATAAGTGTAGCTAACATTTCAGCTTCATCAATTGGTTCATTACCTTCTCCTAAAGAACATTCTCCTGTTCCTTGTAATTCTGGAAATTCTTCTAACAATTCTGCATGTGCATCTATAGTTTGAATATAATAACATGTATCATCTGCAGATTGTGGTTGTTGCATTGCTCTATCAACTGAAAAGGTAACACTCTCATCCTCTATACTTAGGGTCAATTTCTTACCGAACACGTCTATCATTGCTTTAGCCGTGTTTAAGAATGGTCTTCCTAATATGAGAGGAACTTGAGAATCTTCTTCCATGTCCAGAACAACAAAATCTACTGGAAATACTAAAGTACCAACTTTAACTAGCATGTTCTCCATTATCCCTCTAGGATATTTTATTGATCTATCGGCTAGTTGTATGCTTATTCTGGTTGGTTTCAATTCTCCAAGGTCTAGTTTAGCGTATAGTGAATACGGCATTAGATTTATACTAGCACCTAAGTCTGCCAATGCTTCTATTGAACTAAGACTACCCAGAAAACATGAAATTGTGAAACTTCCTGGATCAGATAATTTTTCTGGTATCTTATTCAACAGCACTGCTGAACAATTAGCATTCATGGTAACAGCCGAGAGTTCTTCCATTTTCTTTCTATTTGAGATTAGATCTTTCAAGAATTTAGCATATCTAGGCATTCCTGAAATCACATCAATGAAAGGAAGATTTACATTTATCTGTTTAAACATATCCAAGAATTTGGATTGCTCGGCTTCAAGTTTCTCTTTCTTCATTTTACTCGGATAAGGAAGTGGTGGTTGGTATGGTTTAACATAAGGTTTAGCCTTAACTGTGTTATCTTCATTAACCTTTTCAACTACCGGTTCTTTTTCCTTATCTTGATCAGGTTGTGCTTCTTGTGGAGTAGGAATAGCTTCATCAGAAGTTACAGGTATTTCAGGTGGTTTAAGTGTTGTACCACTTCTTGTGGTAATGGCTTTAGCTGTTTCATTCCGGGGGTTAGCATTTGTATCACTAGGTAGACTTCCCGGTTTTCTTTCACCTATTAACCTTGCTAGGTTACTTACTTCTTGTTCCAGATTTTGAATAGAAGCTTGTTGATTTCTAAATGCTTGAGCATTTTGTTCATTGATTTGTTTCTGAGATGTGAAAAACTGCGTTTGAGTTTCAACTAGCTTCGTCATCATATCTTCTAAATTTGGCTTTTTATCATCGGTTTGTTGTGGTGGCTTGTTTTGAAAATTATGTCTTTGCTGATTATAAGTATTATTGGATACTTGTTGATTGCTAGAACCTTGTTGGTTGTTGTATGGAATATTTCTGTTATAATTCTGGTTTTGATTGTAAATAGGTCTTGGCGGTTGATAATTATTCTGATAATTATTTCCAGGCCTTTGGTTTATGTATGAAATATTCTCTCTTTGTTCCATTGTTAATTCAATACTGAGACAATCTTTTGTCAAATGTGGTCCTCCACACTGCTCACAACTAATTCGTATTGAGTGAATATCTTTAGTTATCTTTTCCATTCGTCTCTCAACAGCATCTATCTTTGCAGAAATGGAATCTAAGTCATGGCTAGAATCGGCTCTAGCTGCTTTAGATGATCTAACGATATCTTTTTCTTGGTGCCACTCATGTGAGTGGGAAGCAGTGTTATCAATAATTTTGTAAGCATCAGTTTCGGTTTTCTTCATAATAGAACCACCAGCTGCTATATCTATGTGTTTCCTTGTAGTGATGTTGCATCCTTGGTAGAATATTTGTACTATTTGACAGGTGTCTAAACCATGTTGCGGACATCCTCTTAATAACTTTCCATATCTAGTCCACGCCTCATATAGAGTTTCATTCGGCTTCTGTGTAAACGTAACAATTTCTGCTTGAAGTCTTACGGCTTTAGATGCAGGAAAGAATTGTTTAAGAAATTTTTCAACTAAAACATCCCATGTATCAATCGCCCCTCAGGTAACGATTCCAACCAATCTTTGGCTTCTCCCTTTAAAGTCCAGGGAAATAACATGAGATATATCTGTTCATCCTCCACTTCTCGGATTTTAAATAGTGTGCAGATCCTATTAAAGGTACGTAGATGTTCATTTGGATCTTCCTTCGGCGCACCACTAAATTGGCATTGATTAGTCACCATGTGTAGAATTTGTCCTTTGATTTCATAATCTGGCGCATTAATGTCTGGATGAGTAATTGCGTGACCTTGGCCAGTGCGTTTAGCTCTCATTCGGTCTTCCATACTTAAAGGTTCCAGATTCTCCATAATTGAATTTGTTGAATCGGAATCACTAGAGGATTCTGATTTAATGGTTCGTTCCTCAACAATCTCTGTTTGAATGATTGGTGGTTCCGGAGGAAAGTTTAGTGGTTCAGGATCTACGAACCGTTCCTGAATATTCTCCGGATTCTCAATTGTGAGGTTGGGTTCAAAAAATGGATTATCGGAAGTTTGAACTGAAGTACTTGGTCGACTGGATGACGATTCTAAAGAAAAATCAACGGCAGTAATATTTGCTAAATGTCTTGATCTAGTTACAGGTGGTGAACGTACAAAAGGTGGTGAACGTCTTGCTCGGTGCATTCACTGAATATCCTATTAGTTTTTAAAAGGAAAGAAAAATTATAATAAGTTATCCAATCAATAGACTTTTCTGATTTTGCCCACGTTTCGAATAGCCAAAAGATGCAGCAGAGGGGCAGGATTCGTTTGGTCTCAATATAATTGAGGACTGTTTGGCTCCAATAACCCGGTCCACGTACAAATCCACGTACAAATTCTTGAGCTTCCACATATAAATTTTTATAGTCATGTGGGACTGTAAACCATATCGTTACTACCATTGTTTATACCGCCGTATAGAAATCACTGATGTACAAAGTGTGAAGAATAAAGAAGTGATTCTAGTATTTCAAGACTATATTGCTTGAGGACAAGCAACGCTCAAGTGTGGGAATATTTGATAATGCTAAAAACGAACATATATTTCATAGCATTATTCCTCAAGAAAGACAAGCTTTTAGTTGCAATTGTTCTATTTACAAGTGATATTCGTTTAAATAATAAAAGGTGAAGACAAAAGACAGATTCGACGAATTGAAGACGCAAACGACCAAAAAGCTCAAAAGTACAAAATACAATCAAAGAGGTTCCAATTATTGATAAGAAACGTCTCGAAATTACAAGAGTACAAGATTTAAAACGCAAAGTACAAAATATAAAATTGTACACAAGGACGTTCGAAAATCCGAAACCGGGACCAGAGTCAACTCTCAACGCTCGACGCAACGGACTAAAAATTACAAGGCAACTATGCACATAAATATAATATAATATTTAAATAATTCTTATAATTATTTATATATTATATAAATAAATAAAAACCGTCGGCAAGAGAGACTCCAAAATGGGTGAGCTGTAATTTCAAACTCCGCGACTCGCGGAGTTTGAAGGCCAAAAGTGCCGCGAGACACGGAGCCCCAAACTTTGAAACTCCCTATAAAGCCAACCGAATTCTGAGCATTTTTCATCATCTTTTTTTTCCTTCTTCTCTCAATATATACGTAATATATATTTATAATTTATATTTTAATTTTAATTTTAATTTTAAATCCTAATAATAAGGGTATGTTAGCGAATGTTGTAAGGGTGTAAGTCGAAATTCTATCCGTGTAACGCTACGCTATTTTTAATCATTGTAAGTTATGTTCAACCTTTTTATATTAATGTCTCGTAGCTAAGTTATTATTATGCTTATTTAATCCGAAGTAATCATGATGTTGGGCTAATTACTAAAATTGCGTAATTGGGCTTTGTACCATAATTGGGGTTTGAATAAAAGAACGACACTTGTGGAAATTAGACTGTGGGCTATTAATGGGTTTTATATTAACTAAACAATACCTTGTTAATTTAATATACAAACTTATAATTCGACTTATTTATATATAGCCACATACGCTTAATCGGACACTATGGGCGGGATATTTATAAGTACGAATTATTTTTCATTTGACCGGACACGGGGATGGATTAATAGTCAATGGAGTTGTTAAAACAGGGGTGGATTACATTCAAGGGTAATTGGTGTAATTGTTAACAAAGTAGTAAAACCTTGGTTTACACGCAGTCGATAACCTGGTGTATTCATTAAACAAAGTATTAAAACCTTGTTACAATTCGAATCCCCAATTAGTTGGAATATTTAACTTCGGGAATAAGAATAATTTGACGAAGGCTTTCGCTCTTTATATTTATGACTGATGGACTATTATGGACAAATCCGTATGGACATATTAAATAATCCAGGACAAAGGACAATTAACCCATGGGCTTAAAATGAACACGTCAAACATCATGATTACGGAAGTTTAAATAAGCATAATTCTTTTATTTCATATTTAATTTCCTTTATTTTATATTTAATTGCACTTCTAATTATCGCATTTTTATTGTTATTGTATTTAATTGTATTTTTAATTATTGTACTTTTTAATTATCGCAAGTTTATTTTATCGCACTTTTATTATTCGCAATTTCATTATCGTTATTTACTTTATGCTTTAATTTAAGTCTTGTATTTATTTTTAATATTTTACATTTGGTTTTAACTGCGACTAAAGTTTTAAAATCGACAAACCGGTCATTAAACGGTAAAAACCTCCCTTTATAATAATAATATTACTTATATATATATTTGTATTTTTATAAAAGTAAACTAATATAGCGTTAAGCTTTGTTTAAAAAGATTCCCTGTGGAACGAACCGGACTTACTAAAAACTACACTACTGTACGATTAGGTACACTGCCTATAAGTGTTGTAGCAAGGTTTAAGTATATCCATTCTCTAAATAAATAAATATCTTGTGTAAAATTGTATCGTATTTAATAGTATTTTTCCTGCTAAAATTAATAGTATTTTATACCACTTAGCTTCCACATCAAGTATTTTTTGGTTCCAATCAATAGACTTTTCTGATTTTGCCCACGTTTCGAATAGCCAAAAGATGCAGCAGAGGGGCAGGATTTGTTTGGTCTCAATATAATTGAGGACTGTTTGGCTCCAATAACCCGGTCCACGTACAAATCCAACTATTACTACGAACCAGAAAATTTTGATGTCTATCAATTTAACCACTTAAAATAAATTTTCGTAATTTTAAGAAAATTAGATAAGAAGTAGAATAAAAATCTATGTCCTAAAACTAGAAAAGCGAGAAATAAGAAAGAAAAAGAGTTCGTCGGAAAAAGGTTGAAAAAGAAAAATGGTTGAAAAATAAAAGGTGACGGAAAAATTAAAGAAACTTATAAAACTTAAAAATACTTGACTAACCTAACCTTATTACTACAACTAACTTAAAATTATAATCGCAAATTGAGATTACTAATTGGAATGATAATTGATACATAGGTAAAAGTCGTCTAAAAATATTAAAGCTTACAGGAAAACTAAATCCCAAATGGAAATAACTTAAAAAGAAACTAAAACTTAAAAAGGCGTCGCAAAATTCTAAAGTACCTAAATCTTAGTCTAAAGAAAAAGCACTTAAGGGATTTTATGGCAAAGCCTAAAAATCTAGAAGTAAAAATAACTATGGCAAAAACTGAGTTCAAAACTAAAAACTAGCTAAAAATACAAATATTACGCTAAAACGATTAAAAAGGGACAAAATATAAAAATATACAAAAAGTTGTAAAAAGTACAATTTTTATAAAAATATTATTTTTATATTATTTATTTATTTATTAAAACTACTAATTTTATAAATTAATTAAACTAATTAATACTAAATACATAAATTAAATAAAAAGTAAAAGTAATAATAAAACTAATTATAATAATAATAATAATTAGGGTTAAATAATAATAATAATTAATAATTACTCGTAATTAATGCTGAATTAGGGTTCTATCAGCGTGTCAGGTCCTCTCCGCGAGTCGCGGTATTTAAAGCAGCAAACCCCGCGAGTCGCGGGGTTTCAAAATTCAAACCTGGAACAGTTTAAAACTGACGCGTTTTTTTTTTTAATTTTTCTGTTTTATAATCTAAAATTTATATATAATAAAAATTTATATTTAAAAACTAAAATAAAAATAGAATTACTTTATAATTTTATAAATAAAAATCGTAAAACTAGATTTATATATATATATTATTTTTTTTCGGTTTTTATATTTATAAAATATATTTATAAAATAAATTAAATAAAACTTATATTTTTACAAACTAAAGAAACTTTATAAAACTTAAATATTTATCAAACTCCGAAAAATATTTATATTTTTGTTTTTTTATTTTTATATTTTCGAATATTTAAAACTTATTTTTATAAAAACGAAATTTAATAAAAGTAAACTAAAAATCTTTTTTTTTTATATTATATTAGCGTTGCGCTTCCGGCTTTTAAGAGAGTCCCCGGCAGCGGCGCCAAAAATACTTGATGTTTTGCGAGGTGTATACGAAATAGCTATTAAATTTTTCAGGAAATACTATTAAATACGATACAATTTTACACAAGATATTTATTTATTTAGAGAATGGATATACTTAAACCTTGCTACAATACTTATAGGCAGTGTACCTAATCGTACAGTAGTGTAGTTTTTAGTAAGTCCGGTTCGTTCCACAGGGAATCTTTTTAAACATAGCTTAATGCTATATTAGTTTACTTTTATAAAAATACAAATATATATATAAGTAATATTATTATTATAAAGGGGGGTTTTTACCGTTTAATGACCGGTTTGTCGATTTTAAAACTTTAGTCGCAGTTAAAACCAAATGTAAAATATTAAAAATAAATACAAGACTTAAATTAAAGCATAAAGTAAATAACGATAATGAAATTGCGAATAATAAAAGTGCGATGAAATAAACTTGCGATAATTAAAAAGTACAATAATTAAAAATGCAATTAAATACAATAACAATAAAAATGCGATAATTAGAAGTGAAATTAAATATAAAATAAAGGAAATTAAATATGAAATAAAAGAATTATGCTTATTTAAACTTCCGTAATCATGATGTTTGACGTGTTCATTTTAAGCCCATGGGTTAATTGTCCTTTGTCCTGGATTATTTAATATGTCCATATGGATTTGTCCATAATAGTCCATCAGTCATAAATATAAAGAGCGAAAGCCTTCGTCAAATTATTCTTATTCCCGAAGTCAAATATTCCAACTAATTGGGGATTCGAATTGTAACAAGGTTTTAATACTTTGTTTAATGAATACACCAGGTTATCGACTGCGTGTAAACCAAGGTTTTACTACTTTGTTAACAATTACACCAATTACCCTTGAATGTAATTCACCCCTGTTTCAACAAGTCTATTAACTATTAATCCAGTTCCGTATCCGGTAAAATGAATAATTATTGGTATTTATAGATATCCCGCCCACCGTACCCAGTCAAGCGTATGTGGTTATATATAAATACGTCAAATTATAAGTTTGTATATTAAATTAACAAGGTATTGTTTAGTTAATATAAAACTCATTAATAGCCCATAGTCTAATTTCCACAAGTGTCGTTCTTTTATCCAAACCCCAATTATGGTACAAAGCCCAATTACCCAATTTTAGTAATTAGCCCAACATCATGATTACTTTGGATTAAATAAGCATAATAATAACTTAGCTACGAGACATTAATGTAAAAAGGTTGAACATAACTTACAATGATTAAAAATAGCGTAGCATTACACGGACAGAATTTCGACTTACACCCTTACAACATTCGCTAACATACCCTTATTATTAGAATTATAATTAAAATTAAAATTAAAATTAAAATATAAATATAAATATATACGATATAGATAGAGAGATGGATGGATATATTGTTATTTTTGCGATCAGAATTTGTTTGCTTTTATATGGATTTTCAGAGTTTGGGGCTCCGCGACTCGCGGCATTTTTGCCTTCAAACTTCGCGAGTCGCGGAGTTTGAAATTACAGCTCAGTCCCTTTTGGAGTCTTTCTTGCCGACGGTTTTAAATATTAATATAATATATAAATAATTATAAGAATTATTTAAATATTATATTATATTTATGTGCATAGTTGACTTGTAATTTTTAGTCCGTTGCGTCGAGCGTTGAGAGTTGACTCTGGTCCTGGTTCCGGATTTTCGAACGTCCTTGCGTACAATTTAATATCTTGTACTTTGCGTTTTGAATCTTGTACTCTTGTAATTTCGAGACGTTTCTTATCAATAATTGGAACCTCTTTGATTGTCTTTTGTACTTTTGAGCTTTTTGGTCGTTTGCGTCTTCAATTAGTCGAATCTGTCTTTTGTCTTCACCTTTTATTATTTAAACGAATATTACTTGTAAATAGAACAATTGCAACTAAAAGCTTGTCTTTCTTGAGGAATAATGCTATGAAATATATGTTCGTTTTTAGCATTATCAGTAACCAGGCAGTACCCTATGAGGGATCTCATCCTCAGGTAGAGAGAGGCTCAGACGAGGAAATGGAGGAGGCGGAAGACATTAGGGATATCTTTCGAGATGCTATTCTTGACGTCCACGTTCGTATAGATGAGGAAGCAATGACGAACGCGGCCAGACATAGTATGTATGAGCAGTGGAACTCCGAGCGAGTATACGAGGATTATAGGTGACGCCAACAAGATAGCTGGTTAGTTCATCAGCACCAAATCATGAGCCAGCTATCATATCAGGTACCAAATAACTATGTACCTACTCGACCTACTCATTTTCCGCCACATAGCCCCGATATCCGACCACCCTTTAACCGGTATGACTATAACCAAGCCTATCAGAATACCTATCACCAACAATGGAACCCACCTGACGAGATGAACTGGAACCCATATCCAGACTGATTTAGTTCCATTTGGTTATTTATATGATTTTTATGTTTTTATCTTTTTACTTATTCATGTTTAAACTTATGTTATTGAATATACTTATGTAATCTTTATCATTTTTATTATTATTGTGTACTAATATTTCACATTTAGAATTTGAAAGTGGGATATTAAGTCCCATTTCAAATTGCCATGCATGTTTATATTTGTATGTATGTATATTGTAAATTGTACAAAACAGGGTAAAACAGCGCATTTTCAAAGACTGACATTAAGTTCAGCAAAAGCTACTAATTTTGACGACAAGATGACAAATAAATGTGATGTAACAACAGACGAAATGAACAAATGATATGCACCATTTATCATTCAGCAACCAAACGCCAATATGTTTGGAAACTTTGGTAAAATTTAATCATTTTTACGCTAATCACTCTCAATAATTTAAATTGTTACTGATTTCTTGCAAATGAGGGCATTGCAAGATCTTAAGTGTGGGAAGGGGTTAAATTCTTTCGGATTTTTTAAAATTTTTATCTTAAACACTTGGTTACCATTAAAAATACTAGTAACGTAGTAGTTGTATTAGAATCTAGTGCTCTCTGATGATAAAGAACAGCCCTAGTCTTATATACTGACTACCCAATTCTAGTAAAACTTTTCAAAATTTCCAATTAAATGAACTCAAAATCATGTTTATACATATTTATGAACGATAAAACTAGGTGTTAACACCGAAATTATAGTTACCTCAGAAAGGACATAAATTGAGAAACAAACCAAAATGTTAAAATTCATTTAAAATGGAATAGAGGACAATAAAAAGGAAAATAAAAGCCAAGTGTGGGAAAAATTACCAAGTTATCTTAAACATATGTCACATATTTCTGTAACAAATAACTGAAAATACTTTTGCTTTGGACTAAACTAAACTATTTTACCCGATGAAAGAAAAGAAGAGATGGATCTACACGATGAATCAATTCCATCACTAAAAGGAAGTAAAGTCTTCCGAAAAAGACACGCGCTTCTTGATTTAGGTCATGAAGTTGTCGTCCAGACCAGCTGTAGGTTGACGAAAAACCTAGAAAAGTCATCACTAAAATCAGCAGGAAATCCACGGACCTCAGCATTAAACAGGGTTGCCAAGTGGTCAGATTTATCCTAACCATGAGAAGGATTTATCTCGTAAAATGGGGGGGCACCGTGCAAATTAGCTGGATAAGACTAATGAATCAGATCCTCAGAAAGGATAATCTCCTTAAAGATTAAAAATCAGCTTTTAAGCCTGATATTACTCAATCCTAGAGATTGACCTTAAAGATTGAGAATTCAAACTCATGGAATTCAATGATATCTAAACTCGAGCTTGAACGAGAAAATATTTTGATCAAATTATAAACCGATTTGTTTTCTGAAAACCCATTTTCAATGCGTTCATTACCATTGAACGTAAAATCCTAGGAATTCACCTGGAATTCATTAGGTCATCTGAACCAAATCGGGTGTCAACCGTAAGAACGGTGGTTGCATAGCATGGTTAAAGACAAGACCTTGTGCCAGACCAACAAATTATAAGGGTGAGCTTTACTATTGCTCCTACAAAGGATAGTAATTGCGTCCGACACGTTATAGACCATAATTAAAAGCATGTCAGGGGACATTGCCTTAACAGTTGCTTGTTCAACGCTTTCCTTTACAACTGGACGGTAGTTTACCGAAAGGTAATATACGGGACAAGTAAACTGGACGTGTTGCTTTCCTAATACAAGGTTAGCAAGTGGGTGACACAAAACCGCAAGTTTTGAGCTAAAATTTTCAAATCTGAAACCCACCAAGCCCACAAAAATATTTTGCAAACACCGGTGAAAGGTTATTCCGGAAAACTTATCTAGGGTAAAAACTAGATTTAATTTTTAAAAGATCAAATGTTTTCATAAAGATCCAATTTCGTTAATGGATCTAAATTTTATAGTCATGTGGGACTGTAAACCACATCGTTACTACCATTGTTTATACCGCCGTATTGAAATCACTGATGTACAAAATGTGAAGAATAAAGAAGTGATTCTTGTATTTCAAGACTATATTGCTTGAGGACAAGCAACGCTCAAGTGTGGGAATATTTGATAATGCTAAAAATGAACATATATTTCATAGCATTATTCCTCAAGAAAGATAAGCTTTTAGTTGCAATTGTCCTATTTACAAGTGATATTCGTTTAAATAATAAAAGGTGAAGACAAAAGACAGATTCGACGAATTGAAGATGCAAACGACCAAAAAGCTCAAAAGTACAAAATACAATCAATGAGGTTCCAATTATTGATAAGAAACGTCTCAAAATTACAAGAGTACAAGATTCAAAACGCAAAGTACAAGATATTAAATTGTACGCAAGGACGTTCGAAAATCCGGAACAGGGACCAGAGTCAACTCTCAACGCTCGACGCAACGGACTAAAAATTACAAGTTAACTATGCACATAAATAAAATATAATATTTAAATAATTCTTATAATTATTTATATATTATATTATTATTTATAAACGTCGGCAAGAAAGAAAACAAAGAAATGTGACTTCTCCCAGCTGGCCATGTGATCGCATGGCCTGGAGGCACAAAAGCCATGCGATCGCATGGCTCTGAAATCCAGCCCAGGTCCTATAAATTCAACGCGTTTTGGCCAAAATAAACACATCTTTCTTCTCTTCATCATACGTAAAGTATATATATATATATATATATATATATATATATATATATATATATATATATATATATATATTTTAAATTTTAATTTTAATTTTAATTTCTAATAATAAGGGTGTGTTAGCGAATGTTGTAAGGGTGTAAGTCAAAATTCTGTCCGTGTAACGCTACGCTATTTTTAATCATTGTAAGTTATGTTCAACCTTTTTAATTTAATGTCTCGTAGCTAAGTTATTATTATGCTAAGTTATATTTGTTTAACTAAATGATAGTTTGTTAATGTTAATATAAAGATTTACAATTGGGCATCCCTATAAATAACCATTTACACTCGATCGGACACGATGGGCGGGGTATTTATATGTACAAATAATCGTTCATTTAACCGGACACGGGAATGGATTAATAGCCACTAGAATTATTAAAACAGGGGTGAAATTATGTACAAGGACACTTGGCATAATTGTTAACAAAGTATTAAAACCTTGGGTTACACTCAGTCGACATCCTGGTGTAATTATTAAACAAAGTAATAAAACCTTGTTACAGTTTAAGTCCCCAATTAGTTGGAATATTTAACTTCGGGTATAAGGAAAATTTGACGAGGACACTCGCACTTTATATTTATGACTGATGGACTGTTATGGACAAAAACCAGACGGACATATTAAATAATCCAGGACAAAGGACAATTAACCCATGGGCATAAAACTAAAATCAACACGTCAAACATCATGATTACGGAAGTTTAAATAAGCATAATTCTTTTATTTCATATTTATTTTCCTTTATTTTATATTTAATTGCACTTCTAATTATAGCACTTTTATTTATTGTTATTTTATATTTAATTGCACTTTTAATTATCGTACTTTTTAAATATCTCAAGTTTATTTTATCGCACTTTTATTATTCGCAATTTCATTATCGTTATTTACTTTACGCTTTAAATTAAGTCTTTTATTTATTTAATATTTTACATTTGGTTTTAACTGCGACTAAAGTTTTAAAATCGACAAACCGGTCATTAAACGGTAAAAACCCCCCTTTATAATAATAATATTACTTATATATATTTGTATTTTTATAAATGTAAACTAATATAACGTTAAGCTTTGTTTAAAGATTTTCCCTGTGGAACGAACCGGACTTACTAAAAACTACACTACTGTACGATTAGGTACACTGCCTATAAGTGTTGTAGCAAGGTTTAAGTATATCCATTCTCTAAATAAATAAATATCTTGTGTAAAATTGTATCGTATTTAATAGTATTTCCTGCTAAAATATAAAGCTATTTTATATACACCTCGCATAACATCATTAATCCTTCTAACTACACTTTTAAAATTAACTATACACATGATCTATATCTATATGATCTGCTAACTTAATGATTTAAAACCCATAAACACGATAAACACCATAAAACCGGATTTACGCCGTCGTAGTTACAACCGCGGGCTGTTTTGGGTTAGTTAATTAAAAACTATGATAAACTTTGATTTAAAAGTTGTTATTCTGGGAAAATGATTTTTATTATGAACATGAAACTATATCCAAAAATTATGGTTAAACTCAAAGTGGAAGTATGTTTTCTAAAATGGTCATCTAGACGTCGTTCTTTCGACTGAAATGACTACCTTTACAAAAATGACTTGTAACTTATTTTTCTGACTATAAACCTATACTTTTTCTATTTAGATTCATAAAATAGAGTTCAATATGAAACCATAGCAATTTGATTCACTCAAAACGGATTTAAAATGAAGAAGTTATGGGTAAAACAAGATTGGATAATTTTTCTCATTTTAGCTACCTGAAAATTGGTAACAAATCTATTCCAACCATAACTTAATCAACTTGTATTGTATATTATGTAATCTTGAGATACCATAGACACGTATACAATGTTTCGACCTATCATGTCGACACATCTATATATATTTCGGAACAACCATAGACACTCTATATGTGAATGTTGGAGTTAGCTATACAGGGTTGAGGTTGATTCCAAAATATATATAGTTTGAGTTGTGATCAATACTGAGATACGTATACACTGGGTCGTGGATTGATTCAAGATAATATTTATCGATTTATTTCTGTACATCTAACTGTGGACAACTAGTTGCAGGTTACTAACGAGGACAGCTGACTTAATAAACTTAAAACATCAAAATATATTAAAAGTGTTGTAAATATATTTTGAACATACTTTGATATATATGTATATATTGTTATAGGTTCGTGAATCAACCAGTGGCCAAGTCTTACTTCCCGACGAAGTAAAAATCTGTGAAAGTGAGTTATAGTCCCACTTTTAAAATCTAATATTTTTGGGATGAGAATACATGCAGGTTTTATAAATGATTTACAAAATAGACACAAGTACGTGAAACTACATTCTATGGTTGAATTATCGAAATCGAATATGCCCCTTTTTATTAAGTCTGGTAATCTAAGAATTAGGGAACAGACACCCTAATTGACGCGAATCCTAAAGATAGATCTATTGGGCCTAACAAACCCCATCCAAAGTACCGGATGCTTTAGTACTTCGAAATTTATATCATATTCGAAGGGTATCCCGGAATGATGGGGATATTCTTATATATGCATCTTGTTAATGTAGGTTACCAGGTGTTCACCATATGAATGATTTTTATCTCTATGTATGGGATGTGTATTGAAATATGAAATCTTGTGGTCTATTGTTACGATTTGATATATATAGGTTAAACCTATAACTCACCAACATTTTTGTTGACGTTTAAAGCATGTTTATTCTCAGGTGAATACTAAGAGCTTCCGCTGTTGCATACTAAAATAAGGACAAGATTTGGAGTCCATGTTTGTATGATATTGTGTAAAAACTGCATTCAAGAAACTGATTTCGATGTAACATATTTGTATTGTAAACCATTATGTAATGGTCGTGTGTAAACAGGATATTTTAGATTATCATTATTTGATAATCTACGTAAAGCTTTTTAAACCTTTATTTATGAAATAAAGGTTATGGTTTGTTTTAAAAATGAATGCAGTCTTTGAAAAATGTCTCATATAGAGGTCAAAACCTCGCAACGAAATCAATTAATATGGAACGTTTTTAATCAATAAGAACGGGACATTTCAGTTGGTATCCGAGCGTTGGTCTTAGAGAACCAGAAAATTTGCATTAGTGTGTCTTATCAAGTTTGTTAGGATGCATTAGTGAGTCTGGACTTCGACCGTGTTTTCTTTAAAAATGATTGCTTAACATTTTTGTTGGAAACTATATATTATTAACATGTATATATTATGTGATATATTAATCTCTTAACATGTTTGATATTGTGTGATAGATGTCTACCTCTAGCACAAATCCCATTGACTCACCTAATAATAACGAAGAGTCGAATATATATTGGACTGATTCACAAGTTCCCGAAGAAGAACCGGAAGAAGAATCAGAACCGGAAGAAGAATCAGAACCGGAAGAGGAGGAACCGGAGGAGTAAATAGAACCGGTGGGGGAAATAATAAAACGGTTAAGTAAAAGAAAATCCTCAACCAACCGACCAAGGTTAATTATGGTCAATGGTGTTTCCGCCAAGGAAGCAAAATATTGGGAGGATTACCAATTCTCCGATGAATTGGATTCAGACGAGAATTCCGATGATGTTATAGAAATTACCCCAACTGAATTTAAAAAGAAAAAAGAAAATAATAAGAGAAAGGGCATAAAAATAGAGAAATCTAATTCCAACCCCGATGAACTTTATATGTATCGTCAACCCCCGAAGTCCTTAAGTTGAAACAATGACCCGGGAACCTCTAAACCACCAGGTTTTTCTAGACCAATGTGGAAAACGACGGCTCGTATTAGGGGAACATCATATATCCCTAAAAACTTAGCAAAAAGAACCAAGTTTGAAAAAGAAGAAACGAGTGAGTCAGAATAAGATAGTTGTATTTGTGCGGTGTAATATATGTAATATAGTGTGCTTATGCTTTACGATATATGTAAAAATTGCTTGTATTAATAAGTATCTTTTATGAATCTAACTCTTGTCTATTTTACAGTATAAAAACACAAAATGGATAGACAACCCAATATTTTAGAAGACTTACCCGGAGACATGATTGATGAAATCTTGTCTAGAGTCGGTCAGAATTTCTCGGCACAACTATTTATGGCAAAATCAGTTTGTAAGACATTCGAAGAACGTTCCAAGAATGCCTTGGTTTATAAAAGGCTTTCGTTTGAAAGATGGGGGATATCACATTGGGAAACCCATAAGTTACGATGTGTTTACTTTGACGCATATATTGCGGGGAACCCAAATGCTATTTTACGCAACGGGTTAAGAAATTATTTTGACTCAATGTATCCGAATATAAGACTTCATGATTTAGAAAAGGCGGCTAATATGCAACATAAAGAAGCATGCTATGCTTATGGGTTAGTAATGTTCGCTTCTCACCAAAGTGAGAAAAAGAACATCGGGCTACAACTATTAAACAAAACGTTCCCACAAGTGACGGAGTCGGTAATTGGGGTAAGAAATGAGGTTTTTAGGTTATTACGAGACTGTTGGTCATTACGTAACCCTGGTCCCTTTGACGACGTTACAACACGCTGTCTTATCAACGGCCATAACGGTTATGTTCCACAAGACCAAGGATGGGAAGTAGTCCTAGTAAAACCAGAATGCATGACTTGTTTCTGGACATATGAATTACGTGTCTTTATTGCCTTTGCTGAACGACTTGTGTACTAGCTAGAATTATCTTCACAACTATCTTGTATCAAAGTTATTGTGTGCTATATTTCATGCTTTATGTAAAATAAGCGGTATTGTAAGTTTGTAAAATATTGTATAAAAGTTTGAACGCGAAATATTATTATAATCAGTTTTTCATATAGAATTGTAGTAGTTGAATTGTATATTAGCTACTAAGTATGCACTTAACGGGTAGGTAATACCCGAATTTAAACTTATAAAACGCTAATATGAATGTTTCTGAAGTAGTGTTGGGAACTGAAGCATGAGTTAGTATAATATAATGACACTTGATCAACGTGATTATATTACAGTAAGTCATGCTGAGCTTCTAATGGAACGTGATAAAGGTTCACAGATCATACCCTCATCATGAACCATGTTACATAACTCTTTCATTCTATTTAATCTCTAAATATATCAAGAAAATACTTTTCTTGATGATTCGGTCTTTCCAGATATTCTGGTAATTTGACAAATCAAGATCATGCCATTACAATTTCTTTCTTAGAACATTAACTATGTTCATTCTGAAATGTATAGCTACGAATTCTGGACCATTATTCGCTTGACTTGAAGTCGGGAAGGAAAAACGAAAGCATGGAGCTCCTAAATATAAGGAAAAATATAAAGCCTGACAACAACACATATATTACAAACCGTGTATATCAATGCATATAACAATATAAAGACATGGGAGAATAAAAAATACTATAACCCCAAGGTAATAGTATATGATGTTAAAGCGAAGGGGTACAAAATAGTTATATTTTTACAAGGAAATACTATTAAATACGATACAATTTTACACAAGTTATTTATTTATTTATAGAGTGGATATACCTAAACCTTACTACAACACTTATACGCAGTGTACCTAATCGTACAGTAGTGTAGATTTTAGTAAGTCCGGTTCGTTCCACAGGGATCTTAGCCAAGTTTAACGCTATATTTTTAAAACTATATTTGTATAAATATATATATATATATATATATATATATATATATATATATATATATATATATATAAATAAGTAGTATTATTATTATAAAAGGGGGTTTTTACCGTTTAATGACCGGTTTGTCGATTTTAAAACTTAAGTCGCAGTTAAAACCTAATGTAAAATATTAAAAATAAATATAACTTAATTTTAAGCGTAAAGTAAAAGACAATAATGAAATTGCGATAAATAAAATGACAATAAATAAAATTACGATAATTAAAAAGTACGATAATTAAAAGTGCAATTAAATACAATGACAGTAAATAAAAGTGCGATAATTAAAAGTGCAATTAAATATGAAATGAAGGAATTATGCTTATTTAAACTTCCGTAATCATGATGTTTGACGTGTTGATTTTAGTTTATTACAATGGGTTAATTGTCCTTTGTCCTGGATTATTCAATATGTCCATCTGGTTTTTGTCCAAAACGGTCCATCAGTCATAAATATAAAGTGCTAGTGTCATCGTCAAATTATCCTTATATCCGAAGTCAAATATTCCAACTAATTGGGGACTTAAACTATAATTACACCAAGTGTCCTTGTATATAATTCACCCCTGTTTTAATAAGTCCATTAACTATTAATCCATTCCCGTGTCCGGTAAAATGAACGATTATTAGTACTTATAAATATCCCGCCCATCGTGTCCGATCGAGTGTATATGGTTATTTATAGGTACGTCCAATTGTAAATCTTTATATTAAATTAACAAACTATCATTTAATTAAACAAATATAAAGCCCATTAATAGCCCATAGTCTAATTTTCACAAGTGTCGTTCTTTTGTCCAAACCCCAATTACCCAATTTTAATATTTAGCCCAACATCACGATTACTTCGGCTTAAATAAGCATAATAATAACTTAGCTACGAGACATTAATTTAAAAAGGTTGAACATAACTTACAATGATTAAAAATAGCGTAGCCTTACACGGACAGAATTTCGACTTACACCCTTACAACATTCGCTAACATACCCTTATTATTAAAATTAAAATTAAAATTACAATATATATATATATATATATATATATATATATACACGTGTGAGAGTAAGAAGAGAAAAAGATGTGTTATTGTTCGATCACCAAACTGCTTTTTATAGGGATGTGGCCAGATACTGTTCACCATGCGATTGCATGGAAATATAGCCTCCAGGCCATGCGATCGCATGGCCTGCTTTTCCAGCTCATGTGAGTTTGTTTGCTTTCTTGCCGACGGTATTTAATAATAATATAATATATAAATAATTTATAGAATTATTTAAATATTATATTATATTCGTGTGCATAGTTGACTTGTAATTTTTAGTCCGTTGCGTCGAGCGTTGAGAGTTGACTTTGGTCCCGGTTTCGGATTTTCGAACGTCCTTGCGTACAATTTAATATCTTGTATTTTTCGTTTCGCGTCTTGTACTCTTGTAATTTTGAGACGTTTCTCATCAATAATTTGAACCACTTTGATTGTACTTTGTACTTTTGAGCTTTTTGGTCGTTTGCGTCTTCAATTCATCGAATCAATCTTTTGTCTTCACCTTTTATTATTTAAACGAATATCACTTGTAAATAGAACAATTGCAATCAAAAGCTTGTCTTTCTTGAGGGATAATGCTATGAAATATATGTTCGTTTTTAGCATTATCAGTAGAAGAAAATAACTTCCTCTGGTGGCAGATGAAAAAGAATAATGAAGGATACGATAGCCAGGAAAATATCAATAATCATAACTGGATTAAGCATTTTCACAATCTATTGGGATGTATGAAATAAAGAAGAAGACTATAGGAGTGGTTAAAATAAATGAAACGGAGGAGGTCAATTTATAGCGAAATATCAGACATAGCAATCGAGGCAAATTACGCATTTAATCAAAGGAAATCTTAATTTCCTTAAATTTCGAAGAATCAAATCTTATTTAGATTATGAAGATTTTCTATTCCTTAAATTTCGAAAATCAATCGTTACTACGTCATGAGTTAAAAAAATCTCTATTCTCCATTTCACTCTATTACGATAACTTCCCTCATACGCTTCGAGTAATCGGATTATTTTATCCATATTATTCAACGGTGATAAAATTCTATTTACCAACTCATATTCGTCATGAAAACATTTTTATTGTTAGCCATGACGACCTCACTCAAATTTCGGGACGAAATTTCTTTAACGGGTAGGTACTGTGATGACCCGAAAAATTTCGACTTATTTTGAACCAAATTCTCGATATGATTTAATGTTTCCGACACGATAAGCAAAGTCTGTAAAACTGAATCTCAAAATTTTTGAACTATTCAATTACCCATCGACTACTCTCAACGATTCATGAACAATTATATGTATGTATATATATTATAAGATTTACAAGTAAAAACGACTTTGCTACAGTAAAAATACTATTTGCTACAGTGAAACCGACTTCGCTACAGTAAAACACTATTTGCTACAGTGAAAACGACTTTGCTACAGTGCTACAGTGAAAACGCCTTTGCTACAGTAAAACACTGTTTGCTATAGTAAAACACTATTTGCTACGGTAAACACTACTTGCTACAGTAAACAATATTTGCTAAATTAACACTATTTGCTACAGTAAACACTATTTGATGTCGACGAACTAGAAAACAAAGCAGAAATGAGCTGTCCAGCCTAGCCATGCGATCGCATGGCAAGAGCACTGAAAACCCATGCGATTGCATGAGGTCAGATTTCAGGAAAGGTCTATAAATTGAATTCGTTTTTTTGCTCGATTACACATATATCATCCATCTTACTCTGTATTTATTTATTTAATTATTATTATTATTATTATTATTATTAAGATTAATATTATTATTAGTATTATTATTAGTAGTAGTATTATTATACATAAAATACTACGACGAAGTCATGAGCGTGTCACTTTCAAAATGGGTTTTCAAGCGGGATAGAGCTAAGGAAATTATGAGTTATAGTTATGGAGGTTATGGGTAATGTACGTGGGTATTATTGGCAAGTCAAACCTAGTGTTTATCATCTCAGTTGCATCTACGTACTTCCCTGCAATATTGAATCACGATATTGATACGTGAGCATTCATATTTTATCTTTTATATATTAATTGTGTATCCATGTCTAGTGCTCGAGTATATATATTTATGCCTGCTTGTATGCTAAATTTCGTTGTTAAATAGTTTATAATGAATCACGAATTAAATACATATATTACTAGTAAAAGGTATATGATATACATGTTTTTGGAAATCTGGCTAAAAATCAATAACTTTTCATTTAGAAATCGCGTAATTTTGATGAACGAATCAAAAGATATGATCAACTGAATTATGATTGACGTTAATTAGAATTGCTTTTGAATCTGCAATTAATATTTAAACAACTTGTTTGTAAGATTGATAAATTGGATTTTTGAATATTACCAACCGAGTAAATGAATCCTTATAGAAGGTACGTCTCGTTTTGTTGAACTATTGTCGAAATTGACTTTTTGAAACGACTTTGGATAAATTTTGTATGTCGATCTCGAGCATTAGGAATGTGATACACTATGACCTGACTTAGCTTGATAGACATTTATTGACCAACATATGTTCTCTAGGTTGAGATCTACGGTTATTTGGTAATCCGAGTTTCGGTCACATTTTGGTGAACGACTTTATATGCTGCTAAGGTGAGTTTCATTTGCTCCCTTTTTAATTGCTTTTGCAATCTATATTTTTGGGCTGAGAATACATGCACTTTATTTTAAACACAATGGACATAAGTACATACTTAATTCTACACCGAGTTTGAACCGAAAATCCCTTAGCTTTGGTAACTAGTAACTGCCGGTTATAAGAACTGGTGGGCGCGAGTAGTTATATATGGATCCATAGGGCTTGACATCCCCGTCTGTTCCAGGTATACAAACTCTAGCCTGAACTATAAAACAGATGTATGCTATTTGAGTTTAGTACACGTTGGTTTGCGTGTATTGTACATGTTGGTTGCATGTATGTTAAAACAGGGGTACTTATTATAACGTTAAAGTTTAGCTACCAGGGTGCTCAATCTTGTAGAATATTTTGATAAACGTTTCTGGATGAAACAACTGAAATCTTGTGATCCACCTTTATGTACAGATTATACAAAACATTAAAACTATGAACTCACCAACCTTTGTGTTGACACTTGTTAGCATGTTTATTCTCAGGTTCCCTAGAAGTCTTCCGCTGTTTGCTTATATGTAAGACAAGCTATGTGCATGGAGTCTTACATGGCATATTTTTCAAGGAAACGTTGCATTCACCAAATCATCACCATGTATCTTATTTTGACTGCATTGTCAACGGAAGTACTATTGTAAACTATTATTTACGGTGATTGTCTATATGTAGAAATCATCAGCTGTAGAAAACCTTTGATTTAAATATTCATTTATGGTGTGTCTTTTCAAAAGAATGCAATGTTTACAAAACGTATCATATAGAGGTCAAATACCTCGCAATGAAATCGATGAATGACGTGTTCGTCCATATGGATTTGGAGCGATCGTCACATTGTGATACACTATGACTTGACCTAGCTTGATAGACATTTATTGACCAACATATGTTCTCTAGGTTGAGATCTACGGTTATTTGGTAATTCGAGTTTCGGTTACATTTTGGTGAACGACTTTATATGCTGCTAAGGTGAGTTTCATTCGCTCCTTTTTTAATTGCTTTTGCAATCTATATTTTTGGGCTGAGAATACATGCACTTTATTTTAAACAATGGACACAAGTACATACTTAATTCTACACTGAGTTTGAACCGAAAATCCCTTAGCTTTGGTAACTAGTAACTGCCGGTTATAAGAACTGATGGGCGCGAGTAGTTATATATGGATCCATAGGGCTTGACATCCCCGTCTGTTCCAGGTATAGAAACCCTAGCCTGAACTATAAAACAGAAGTATGCTATTTGAGTTTAGTACACGTTGGTTTGCGTGTATTGTACATGTTGGTTGCATGTATGTTAAAACAGGGGTACTTATTATAACGTTAAAACTTAGTTACCAGGGTGCTCAATCTTGTAGAATATTTTGATAAACGTTTCTGGATGAAACAACTGAAATCTTGTGATCCACCTTTATGTACAGATTATGCAAAACATTAAAACTATGAACTCACCAACCTTTGTGTTGACACTTGTTAGCATGTTTATTCTCAGGTTCCCTAGAAGTCTTCCGTTGTTTGCTTATATGTTAGACAAGCTATGTGCGTGGAGTCTTACATGGCATATTTATCAAGGAAACGTTGCATTCACCAAATCATCACCATGTATCTTATTTTGACTGCATTGTCAACGAAATTACTATTGTAAACTATTATTTACGGTGATTGTCTATATGTAGAAATCATCATATGTCGAAAACCTTTGAATTAAATATTCATTTATGGTGTGCCTTTTCAAAAGAATGCAATGTTTACAAAACGTATCATATAGAGGTCAAATACCTCGCAATGAAATTGATGAATGACGTGTTCGTCCATATGGATTTGGAGCGATCGTCACAAAACTTATGTAATTTTAAAATAAACGGTGATACGAAAATGAATTCTATAAATTTTAGGCTTATTAAAAATGTATTTAGGAACTGTTAAATTTTAGAACTTTTTATATTTTCCCCATCATTGGGAGGGACAGTTGATGTAATTTTTATTTAATAAATTAATGATCAAATTTTATATCATAATGACCAAAATAAATAAAACTATTTAATCTAAAAATTTGGGATTTTTTCGAAGACTTTTATTCGCCACTAATTATCAACGGGGTACGAATTAATAGTCCGTGGAAAACTGTCGGTAGGAAAAATTACAAATCATTGGCTGCTTTACTGTTTTGTTACTATACGCCTTGTGAATTCATTTCATCAACCGAATCTTATTTTATTTATATATAATATATATATTTATACATATCATTGAGATATAAATGCATTGCAGCCTTTCTAAACTAAACCCACCATTTTATCCACTGAACCAAATATTATCATCTCTTATCTCTATATATGCATAGACATATATACATACATCATGAACCTTCATCCCAAAACATCCGTCGCCACCTTCAAACCTCACCATCTTGAAATCCACTTCTTACTCTCATTACGTTCGACTAAGAACCAAGAACACCAAACATATAATATCTCGTATGTTTATATATTCACCACCACCTTTTAATGCTATGTTACTTCCTACTTCTCGTCGCTATTCTTTTATGCTACTCGACTACCTGCTGCTACTATAATCTCTACTGTAAACTATCGAAACCACCACCATCGTTGCCACCTTCAACTATATATATATATATATATATATATATATATATATATATATATATATATATATATATATATATATATATATATATATATTTCTTTTTTCATTGATCACCAGACAAGTCAATCACCATCATGCTATTCGAAACCAACCTCCACCGTAACAACGCCACTACAAAACCCATTTTTGATTGTTTCAACGTTCATGGTTACGTTTGCTTTGTTGATCACATTCAAGGAAGTTGATATAATAAATTTTATGAAGCTTTGACCGAAAAAAAAGGAAAAGAAACGCGTTCCTCAAGAAACACAAAGTGAAGTTGTCGACACCTTTTTTCTTTTTGCTGTTCAATATTCTTTCTTGTGCAAATTAGTGGGACGAAGGAAAAAAAAATACCCACTCACTTTTACAAGTTATAAGTATTTTATTCAATTTAGCAGTATTATGAATTAAATATCTATCGATTATGATTTAAGATTATGGAAATGACGAGGATTCATAAAAGTGAGGATAACTATGTTCACGTTGATAATGATACGATGATAATCATGGAAGAACGATTAGATGATGAGGATTCAATTTGAGGTTAAAAAGTTGATAATAAAAATTATGATGATGGTATCAATAATATTATGATGAAGTTATGATTGTGGTAAACAAAAACGATGATGGTTGTAATGATGATGTTGATTCATTATGATGATGCGTATCATAATTATGAAAAATGATTTCGTGAATTAGATGAGGATGATGGTAAAAGTAATACACGACAGAAACGATAATGGTGAATGAAGAAGAAGGCGAATAGTGTTGTTGTACCATTTCTGTCCAGAAAAAACGGAGATGATGATAATGATGCGTGTTGTTTGCTGTTTTCATTTAGGGAATAATTTGATGATGTTTATGAAATGAAATGATAATAGTTGGATGGTGACATGATGATTATAGAATGATTAAGTGAAGATTTTATGAACCGTTCCGTATATGGTAATTAAGTTGAGACACGAATTAAATCAGAAAAGCTGAGATAGATGGGTGGTTATGAGTGTTTGCGCTATTCGAGAGGTCGCGGGTTCGAGTCCCGTCTTGGGCAATTCTTTTTAGAAGATGTTTTAAAGGGTATACTCTTTTAATTTTATTTCCATTATTATTATTAATTATTATGAATAAAATTATTATTGTTAGTATTGTTAGTATTATTATTATTATTATGATTATAATAATAATAATAATAATAATAATAATAATAATAATAATAATAATAATAATAATAATTATTATTATTATTATTATTATTATTATTATTGTTGTTGCTATATTTATTATTTTAGAATACTTATTATTATTACTAATACTAATACCATGAAATTTATTATTAACATTAATATAAGTTATAGTATTATCATTATTTTAATCACTATTAATATTATTTTATTATTAATATAATTACTATTTTAACAAACAAATGAAATATATACATATAAAATATTTGATACATAATAACATTATCTACACAAATACTTATATATAACAAACTAATGAGTTTTAGATATAGTACTAACCATATAATATATATATATATATATATATATATATATATATATATATATATATATATATATATATATATATATATTAATGTAACTAAATATATAGATATTAATCATTTTAAATATATATACAACAAAAATATATATAACATATAATTTAAGATATAATATGAGTATTTGTTTTTAATGGGATTTAGTATAAATTTTATATAACTAAAAATATATATAAATAATACATACTAATAAAGGAAATCATGTGATTCCATTAAATGTTTTAATACATATACAAATGATATAGGTTCGTGAATCCGAGGCCAACCCTACACTTGTTTAATGTCGTCATATGTATTTTTACTACAAAATACAGTATGGTGAGTTTCATTTGCTCCCTTTTTAAATGCTTTTGCAATATATATTTTTGGGACTGAGAATACATGCGCTGTTTTTTATAAATGTTTGACGAAATAGACACAAGTAATTGAAACTACATTTTATGGTTGAATGATCGAAGCCGAATATGCCCCTTTTTGCTTGGTAGCCTAAGAATTAGTAAACCGATCTACTAATTGACGCGAATCCTAAAGATAGATCTATTGGGCCTAACAAACCCCATCCATGGTTGCGGATGCTTTAGTACTTCGATGTTGTTTTATCATGTATCCGATGGATGTCCCGTAATGATAGGGGATATTCTTATATGCATCTTGTTAATGTCAGTTACCAGGTGTTCAATCCATAGGAATGATTTTTGTATGCATGATATTTATGAGAAATGGAAATAAAAATCTTGTGGTCTATTAAATTAATGAAAATGAATGATTATGTTAAACTAATGAACTCACCAACCTTTTGGTTGACACTTTAAAGCATGTTTATTCTCAGGTATTAAAGAAATCTTCCGCTGTGTATTAGCTCATGTTAAGGATATTACTTGGAGTCATTCATGACATATTTTGAAAGACGTTGCATTCGAGTCGTTGAGTTTATCAGGATTATTATTAAGTCAATTATAGTTGGATGTATTATGAAATGGTATGCATGCCGTCAACTTGCGTTGTAAAGAAAGTTTGTCTCTTAAAAACGAATGCAATGTTTGAAAATTGTATCATATAAAGGTCAAATACCTCGCGATGTAATCAACTATTGTGAATCGTTTATAATGTATATGAACGGGTCCTTTCATGCTTAATCTGGGAAATCTACGTGCTTATTGGCCATTTTAGAACAGAAGACCATAAATTATGTTCAGAGGAGATGGTATGATGCGTATCTTGTTCCGTTTTTATGCCTTACGTTTTATTCCTTTTATGTTTTGCATAGATGGACTTCATGACCACCTTACAAAACTAAATATTGGTGGCTTTCAGTTTAGAAAGTCTAGACTTGATTGATGGCAATGGCCACCCGATCCGGTGGATATCCACCCGATCCACCCGCTTTGTGATGGATATGGACGAAGCTAAATGGATATGAATACGGATATGGATGAACCTAAATGGATATGGATATAGACATGGATGAAAAGTTTCATCCATGGATATATCCATTACCACCCAAAATACATACAAAAATACATAAATATAGATATATGCTTTACATATTTACTATTACAAGTTCATTTAGCGTTATATATATTTTGCTTTCAACCTTATAATGAAATAACTATAATATATTACAATAAAACACACATATCTAATAAAATAAACTTACAATTTTCATATTTAATTTTTCATAATCCATGTTTTATAGTAAAATTTAACAAATTTTGTTATATCTTCGACGAAGATTACACATTCTTATGGATAGATTTTAAATATGTCATGTTATACTTATTTCTACTATACTACATTTTTATTTTAATCGCATATTAGAAAATATCATAACATTTTTTTAATATCTATTGGATATCCATTAACCCGCTAAATCCACTGGATATGGATATGGATGGATGACCTGAAACTAAATGGATATGGATATGGATATGGATGAACAAAAACTAAATGGATATGGATGTGGATACGGCATCACCCGCTCCATATCCGATCCATTGCCATCCCTAGACTTGAAGGTGTTGCAGGGAGTTTGATGACGAATCTTCCCAAAATGCCACAGAGGCGTCTTCTGCTCAAACTGATTAGACGCAAGCGCAAACACCACCCCTAACGTCAATCCTCTCTCCGTTGCTCATCCGGAGAAGCGTGCCCTGTCTCTCGCCATCTAAGATGCTGGGGCAGTAAAAAATAAATAACCATTGCCGAGATTGTCGAGAGCAATCTAAAATATTTGAACGAACAACCTAGTTCAGGAGGTGGGTTGGTTGAGAATTTGTATAATTATGACACCGAATTTATTGTTTGAGGGATCTGGTAGTGTTGCTTGAGTTTGGCGGGTTGAGATTGTAATTGTAATTGGTTTCTTCAAACTCTGAAGCTTTTGTCTTTGCTTTTTGTTTTTTACATCTGTATTTAAACTTTCCATGAATGAAAATACGTGAACGACAAAAGCAAGCAAAGTTATTTGGTTTTTGTTATTAATCCATGAAAGATTAGTAATAGTTTTAGTTATAGTTTGATATGGGTGTAGTTGGATTAGGGTTTTCATTAGGTTTTCTGGTTTATAAATTTTTATTAGAAATGAAGAAGAGACGGGGATGAAGATGAAAATTATAGTGAAAAGTGGACATAGATAGAATGACTATTTTACCCTAATGTGCTGCGAACAAGTCATGACTTAACGAAAAAAATTAACAGTACGCAAAACGTGCAAAGATAATCATTTTAAGTTAAAATCCAAAAGAAAAGTAATAATAGATTGATTTTAACGTCGATTTATTGATATAATACAGTACATAAAACTGACGTCGTTACTATAATGTGACTCGTAAAACTATGTTTCGAGCAAAAAGAGAGAAGAAAATCTACTACGCAAGGTTTAAAGGTGAAGATATTTCACATAAAGGATATTTTGTAGGCTTCTTCAAACTCTATGGAAAGAAGTGTAATATTGTCTAAAGACAGAGAAGTACATACATCCAACTAGTTAAAGTCATTACTCACCAAACTTGCGACTAGATTCTTTTCACATCCGACTTCCCCCAAATTAAAGAAAAAAGAACAAACCCTAGTTCTAAACATTAGCTTCTCATCGACGAATCAATCGATCTGATAAACGTATGTTTGATTAATTAGTACGCAAATTGAGATTTCAATTCATGTTCCGGTAAATCGAATACCAGGTATATACATATATTATGCTAATTTTTATTTAATATTGTAAAATATTCATCTTTAGTTGTTCTTACGAGGTAACATCTCTTTTGAATATCTGATTTTCGTTTACTGGAATCGTCACCACTTATGTCTATTGTTTACTGGTTCTTTGATTTTGTTAAATTAAAATTCTTCGTTCGGTAAATAAGTGGAATTGCAGCCTCCGTCATAGTTTTTTACTGATGATAATAGGTTATCATAAACTGAGTTTGAGTAGAGTTTTTAATTTTTCAAATTTATTTATATCCTTCTCAAATGAGATTATGTTAAGCATAATCTTCTTTTTTGCAATCTGGATATTAAAAAGGCACTCACCATGACCTCATCTCTTGTTGTAGAAATAAATGGAAGTTACAATCCTGCAGCTGATCGACACCATCATTTTATTTTACTAGCACAATTTGAGGTAGATCCCGTTACCTTATGCTTTTTTAACTTTGTGATTTTAGATCTGGATCCGATCCAGAAAATTGTTTTGCAAGTGTCGTAAAAAATCAACATACATCAATCTTTTTTTATATTGCATAAAACTAAAAAGTATCAAGTATTTTAACATAATAATGTAGCAAAATACTACTTCCTCCGTCCCATATTAATTGTCTTGGCCTACAAGTCACCTAAACCCCAATCCCGGGCAAAAACCTACATAAAGGACACTCCCTCTACCTCCTTCTTTGCATACGTCTTCTTGCTCTCATTAAATCCCTCTTACAACAACTACGATCTATCACGATCTAGGGTTTTTTCCTACATATCATCGTAGGTTTTTTCTATTGCCGTCGATCGATCCCGTTCATCGGCCGGCGGGCAATCGTTAACCACCCTCCCTAGATCATCATCTCGGCCACGGATTATCACAATACCGGAGGTTAATGACGTTAACGCATAAAAAAGCCCCTTCTCATATCGTAAATCGTTTGTGTTTTCTACCGGAAAATATATGCATGATCATAAAACAATATACAACTAACTAAATTTGAAGATTGGCTAATCCTTAGAATAGAAACAAGATAGTAACAAAAGGACCGACGACAAACTCACAGATGGGGGCTTATCTTTCTGTAGGTCCAAGGGCTTGATCCAAAGTTTAGTTACATACATATATATATATATATATATATATATATATATATATATATATATATATATATATATATATATATACACACACATACACATTTAATATATAATGTTATTCTCTAAGCAAATTATTATGAAAATTCATCGGAAATATTAAATTTTCGTGAAAAAATATCGACATTCATTAAAAAGAATATTATTTTACAGTTAAAATGTTAACGTTTTGGACAAAGTCAACTTGTTCTTCATTGGATCCGTCTATAATTGGAATTTTATAAACAAAAATTATAGATAATTCAATATGAATTCGTATTTGTATTGTAAACCTAAGCGACACATGAAATTTATTAATATCAACAAGCGTACATATAAAACAAAATGTTAGAACCGAGAACCAAATGGGAACCTAACCAGGTTTGTTAGGGTTCTTCTCATAGTGACATTCCTTGTGGTTATGCCTCTTCTTCGCGTCACCATTTTTTGTATAAGTGCACCATAGATAAGGTTGGTTTTCTTCATTTGTATCAACCTTGAAGGAAGTTTAGGCCCCGTTTGGTTCACAAGATCCCAAGGGAATTTGATGGAATTGGAACTGAATTCCTTAGACCGCTCCGTTTGGTTGACAATATTTTGGAAGGAATTAAATTCCTTGCAATCTTGAGATTCTTTCATTTATCGAATGTTCATTCATTCAAGATGTTGATGGATTTGAATTCTTTCCAACATTGAATCTATGAAAAAATCAAAACATTCTCAAATATTTACGATTATATTTTACATACATTTCGAATCGCGTTTCGACACATGTTTTTGAAGGGCATTGTTGCAGCGCGTTTTCACCGCGCATTTTTGAAGCGCGTTTTCGCTGTGCATTTTTAAAGCGCATTTTCGAAGCGTTTTTCGCTGCGATTTTCACAGCGCGTTTTCGAAGCTCGTTTTCGCAGCGGTTTACGCCGCGTGAGTCTGTAAATGAAACTTGGAAGTGTAACTTTTTTTTTTGTATAACTTTTTAGTTATTTTATAAAATGGAATTCAATTCTATTCCATGTCAATAAAATCACATTTTTTCACATTCCATGGATTTATGAATTCCAACTCCTTAAGACATTCCATTCCTTCCAAAAACATTATTTCAACCAAACGGGGCCTTAGTGCTTTATGGTTTTAATGTTAAGCTCTATATTAAATGAGCGATTTGTGATGGCCTTTTTGAAAATATAACGATGTCAACTATTACTTAGCTTGGTTACTTTGAGTTATGTGAGGAATTAACCTCTTCTCATACTGACTCGTTGTAAACTAATCATGAGTCGTCTTGTTAGTTTTATACGAGGATTTTATTCTTGGTATACATAATTACCGTTTCTAGTATATTTGCAATTGAAGTTAATGATAATATAATAAGAATAATATGAATTATAAATACTTATTAATAATAATGTTTACAACAACAACAATAATTTGTTAGGTTTACTGATTACAAATCGAACAGTTACGCATTAATTTACCTCACCTTAAAATGTAACTTTAAGAATCTCTTTATATCGTACCCCTTCTAAGAAAACAAGATACCTTAAATGAGCGTGGCAGAACACTCGATTTTTGCAACTCGGTCAAACTCGGTCGAACTTGGCCAAACTTTATGGCCAAACTTAAACGTAGTCAAACTTAGTCGAACTCGGTTAAACTTGACAAAAATTTTTGATTACTCCGAGACTCTGGATTACTTGGAAAAATGATCAGATCAACTCGGTCAATATCGGTAAAAGTCATACTTGGTACTACCCGAGTTGCCGAGTACTCCCTATAAATTCCGGACAGAGTACTTCTCGTGTAGCGAGTTTTGCAACCTCGCCTAAATCGAGGGCCCAATTTTTCGGCTAAAAACTCATATTCATATTTTTTTTGAACACAAACTGGAAATTATGATTGTTGGTCTAAGGAATCTAATAAGTTGAGGTTTGGTTAATAAGAAGTTATCCTTTATTTGTTAAAGTAGGCTTTATTTATTTTCAATATAACGTTAAAAATATATGTGATTCTTCTGTTATTTTTATTTGTGTAACAGGTTACACCTCAAGTAATGGAGTGGTCGACGAGCAAAGTATCTGCAATGACAGTTTGTTGTTCAGGTAAAATATATAACTTCCTAGCATTCTCAACCATCAATTTTTATTCGTATTTTGTCTATCTTCTTTTAATACGAGTACATTACATGATAAACTCTACTACGTGCATTTTATATTTAATTAGTAATGATATTGTTATAGATCTATTAGGGTGTGTGCCTTCACATAAATTCTCAATGTTTGGTGTCTAGTCTTTATTATAAGTACGTATTAATACTTTTCTTAGGTGTGCCTTCACATAAATTCTCATTGTTTGTAATCCCAATAATCACTACTAATCAATAGTATTGATGTCTTTATTGAAGGTTAGTGTCGTCGTATGTACTCATACAATGCTTAGATAGAAGTTACAAAAAAAGGTGCACATAACATATAATATTGAAGTGAAAATACTTCCAAAGTAAAATTAAGCTTTATCAGTCTCTAAACGTTCGTTTAACCAGCGTTTCATTTTAGGGATGTATACAAATATAAAAAAATACAAACACAACTTAAATTTTCTAAAAACAAAATCCAGTTACCTGAAATTTCTTGAAATGACGAGGGTCATCACCCCGAGAAGGCAGAGACTAGCTAGTAAAGCAGCAACTTGTATGCTGCAAGAAAAACAACTTTGTTGTCCTTGGTTTCTCACCAATCTGCCCCACTGACAATAAACCGCGTAAGACACGAGGACCGTAAATACAATCATGGCTACCAAGATTCCTTTATGAAGGACGTCGTCTTTGGTGCTGGTTACTATCTGCCATGTGGCTACCGCACATGTTATCATCAATGTCATGTACGTCAATAACAACATAAAAGGAGTACAATTGTTCCTGTAAGAAAAGATAAAGCAAACTTTAGTAAAATAGATTTCGGATTGGTCATCGAACAATGAGTTTTTTAAACCTACTTTCATCTTCAAGCCTTAAGGTATACTTTTACATCCGAAAAAAATATAATCTACCTTTCAGATGTTGCAAAGTAGACGGGTCAAGTTATATGTGTGGTCATGGTTTAGTATATATGAGGCGAATCTTTATATATAATATCAATGATAAATGATATATACCAAAAAACTAACTCTACAAATAAAAGAATGTGTATAATAATTAATAGTTATATCTGATTCTACTTGGTTATTATAATAATTTGGGCGATGTTTTATCTTCATTTAAACATCAATTAAATGTACTTAAATAGTATTGATCAAAGCAATTGTTGGTGATCTTTTTATTTCATTATCCTTTTTTTTTTATAAAAATTAAAATAGAAAAATTACTAGAATGGTGTAAAGGCAAAGGTTCGTATACATAGAACCATGTGCAAGTGATCATTAGTATAACTGATCAAGCCAAAAATAACTTGAGTGCAATTATATGAATAAGACTGAGATTCTAACCTAAGAAGTGGCTCCTTCGGTTAGAATGGATGAGTTGAAGGGTGTGTTGGTGGTTAAAATTTGCCGACCTTCCAAGGTGAGTATGAGTAGAATGATTAAGGGTGTGTTGATTATCCTTTAAATAATATTTAACACATCTATGTATAGATGACTAACTTGTGGTTACTAAAGTAACCTAATGTAACCGCTAATCTAAACTGAGCATCAGTTTATACCATTCTAGAATATTCTATTCATGCTCACAACCTACTCCACGTCCTCCACGTTTTCCGATAATTTCGGACACGTGTTATATAAAATAAGATTGACATGTTCAGACGCGACGTTAAGCCTTCTTTGGTGTTGACTTGGATTTCATCATACTTATCATGTTTGACCAGCTTGTTTTAGTTGATTATAATGGTTTAGACGTTATGAGGTGCACGCGACTAGCCATGGCGTGACGTACGCCATTAAGTCCTCAAGTTTGGTTGCCTGCCTGCAAAATAAAATTATACGGAACCAAACTTCATCATTTTTCTTCAAAACTTCAAAGGTCACACATTAAATGCTTTTGACAAAATGGCGACCTTTCAAATGAAAGGTCACATCGTTTGTCATTCCCAAGATGATGTCACAATCCACCCAAAAGTTGCAACTATAACTTTTAAATGATGACAATTCAATGGTTTAAGACCTGATGTCTCTTTGACACGTTTCTGAACTAGATATAGGCCCATAGACGAAGGCCTACCCTTGGATCTCCTATAAATAAGGGTTTACTCTTCCATTTTCTACCACCCATCTATTCTTACCCGCATCTTACTATTCTCTCTTAATAAATTCAAAGTAGTTCCGCAACGCATAACGCAAGCACAAGGTTGGTTACTTGTTTTTAATTTATTAAGAATGTAGAAGGCTAACGTTGAGTAGTCCCATAGTTCTGTTGCCGTCACAGAAGGCTCTAACTTTCGGCAATTTACGTCTTCCGCCGACCGACTTCGTTGTCGTCGTACTTTCCCATTACCAAGTGGGAATTTCTCAATTACACCCACACGTTTAGCGTGTGATCATTTTAGAGATGTTCTTTAGGGGCTAAGATATGGTCCTTTTCGCAAATGTTTTCCGGGCGGTGTTTGACGGTGTAACGTCCTCCCAATAGGGTCTGGAAGGAACATCACTAATATCAAAACATACCAACATATTATAATAAACGAGAACAATACTAAATGATGAATTTAACTTTAATGAGTACGCAGCGGAAAATGAAATGTCGTTACAATGACAGGAATATCAATATCGTAAATGTTCACATGCAGAAGTAATAAATGCGATATCTCTTGATCCTATGTCCAAGTAGCATCACATAAGCGGTAAGTATAAGAGCTTGAATCAAACAGCACCTGAGACAAAACATGCTAAAGTGTCAACCAAAAAGGTTGAGTGAAGTTTATAGGTTTAACAAAAAGTTTGTCGTTGTTTTAGACCACAAGATTTAGTTTGTAAAGTTGATCTCCCGCAGGATCAAAAAGTTATGCCAATGCGTGATATTTAGACTAAACGTTCAAATTTGCCCCATGACAAGATGTGTCTGTCCTTGTCGGTTTAATTTCATTATTAAGTAATACAATGACTTGGTCAAATGTATCGGGGACGTTACTCCCGATAGGCCTACCCCCAATAATTAAGCATGCCGCAGCAATTAAAATATCACTGTAGGGACTTAGTCGGACATAGCCGGGTATAGCATAGTTTAACAGTTTGGTACTTGTGTCTAAAGTATAAAAAGTAAAAACAGCATGTGTCTCACCCCAAGTAAAGTAAGTAAGTTTGCTAGCAATAAAGAGGGGCTATGAATTCACCTTAGTAAGTAGAGAGAGAGTTATTCCTCGGAATAAAGAGTTGAACGAGTGAGCAGGAAAGTCAACCTATTGACATTTAAGAGTAGTTAAGTGTTTTGTCCATGTTTAAGTTTAAGTATGTGTTTAAGTATAGTTTGTTTTACTAAGTTTCTATTCCTAGTAAGTTACTATTTTTATAAAGTTTCCATTTTTAGAATGTTTCTTATTTTACTAAGTTTTTATGACTAGAGAGTTTCTACTTTTATCAGTGTTTTCCATTTTAGGATACTTGTCGTATTAGATAAGCTTCCAATCACCCCTTTCCCTTCGAATGGCTAATTTAGATCTAGGGGCTTGAGCCATAGGACCCTTTAAATCGGAAATCCAAACCCTCTGCCTAGAATCTCATAGAAACCATTCGTCAAGAAAGTTCGAAGATCTATACATCTCTAATACATATCCCAAAATGTTTTTATGTTACAATATAAGTAGTAGGTTATAGGTGCTAGTAATAGTAATAGTGTATACATGTTATTTATTTTATTTTTAATTGCATATAATTTATAACATTATTTACATGTTTCGGTAAAAATAATAACCGAAGTAAAAAGTAAAAAGTAAAAAGATGTGTCGAGGACTTTTATGGTCAGTGTACACCGTAAACTGGGTACCATATAGATAATGTCTCCATATCTTTAATGCAAATACCACGGCACTTAACTCAAGGTCGTGTGTGGTATAGTTCTCGTGTTTCAACTGTCTAGATGCGTAGGCAATAACCTTTTCACGTTGCATTAAAACACAACCAAAGCCTTGCTTTGAGGCATCGCAGTAAACAACAAAATCATCAGTACCTTCAGGTAAAGATAGAATCGGGGCTGTGGTCAACTTCTCTTTCAGAATCTTGAAAGCAGATTCCTGTTCTTCGGACCACTCAAACTTCTTCCCTTTTTGAGTTAGCTTCGTAAGAGGTTTGGCAAGAAGGGAAAAATCTTTTATGAATCTCCGATAGTAACCGGAAAGTCCCAAAATTTGAAGAATATGCTTCGCAGTCTTTGGTATCTAGTAATATCAAGATGATCTTTTTTCTTCTTGCATTTAGGTTTTTGAACAGATAGCTTGAGAGTTTTCTTTGAATCACTTTCTATTCCATACGTCATGATATTGGAATTTTTCTATGAATTACCGTAATATAATCACGTTGGCCACCGTCATTATATTTCACTAATTCATATTTTCATTCCAAGGTCACTCCATAAGGTCAGGATATGATAAATGATGATTTCTAATATAGTGTATTAAGGATAGCAGTAATCTTAGCTGGATCGACAACATGTCGGTTTTAAGCCAAAATTTGCACTTGGAAAAGTTTGTGTAGAGTTGTTCATCTTCTCATCCTCCACCTTCTTCATAAACTCATCAACTTTCTCGTTCCTCGCCTTTTGTTTCTCATGCAGGAACTCGAGATTATCATAAAGGTTAGAAACTTCATTGTTGATTACATGGTACTTGTGGTCCCTTATAGAAAGTTGATTATTCACGCGGTTTTCCTCCATCTTCAATCTAAGGTCAACATCTTCTCTTAGGCAAGCGAGAGATTGCTTCCCCCATCGGGTATTTCTATCACCTTCATACTTCACCAACTTTATCTCTTTCTTTAGTTCAGCATTTTCCTCCATGAGCTTCTTGATCGCTAGGTCTTTTTCCTACATTTGAAAATCGATCCTTGCAATATGGCGAATTAGGTCATCGGTAGTTTTTCGCAGATTCATGAGCTCGTACTTGGCATCAACTTCATCGTAGAAAGGAGATCGGGATCTTTTCTTTGACGGCCCAGTTTCTTCAAAACATTTCCTCTTGTCTTTATTCCTTGGGGTTGGATAGTATTCAGGAGACCCATGTAACTTTAGAGTAGTATTTGGGCTATAATTTGGTGAGGGAGGACCACCAAAGCCATAAGGTGGACTTTGGACTGGTCTTTCTGTGGAAGACCTTTCAGTATCTTTTTCGGTTGGCTTGAAAAGATTCATTTTGGTCGTTTGATGATAATTAGACATCCTAACATTAGGAAGGATATTTTGATTAGAATCTTTAAGTCAAGTTTATTAAAGCATAATCGTTAAGATTATGGGGCGATCCTAAGTGCTTTAATTCTAAGGCAGGAAAGGTTATAGTTTCCTAGATTGCTAAGGCACCCTAGCTAACAAGTAAGGCACACATAAAAATGCAATCCTGGTTCTCTATAACAGCCTGGTTATGCTCTGATACCAATCTGTAACGTCCTCCCAATAGGGTCTGGAAGGAACGTCACTAATATCAAAACATACCAACATATTATAATAAACGAGAACAATACTAAATGATGAATTTAACTTTAATGAGTACGCAGCGGAAAATGAAATGTCGTTACAATGACAGGAATAACAATATCGTAAATGTTCACATGCAGAAGTAATAAATGCGATATCTCTTGATCCTATGTCCAAGTAGCATCACATAAGCGGTAAGTATAAGAGCTTGAATCAAACAGCACCTGAGACAAAACATGCTAAAGTGTCAACCAAAAAGGTTGAGTGAAGTTCATAGGTTTAACAAAAAGTTTGTCGTCGTTTTAGACCACAAGATTTAGTTTGTAAAGTTGATCTCCCGCAGGACCAAAAAGTTATGCCAATTCGTGATATTTAGACTAAACGTTCAAGTTTGCCCCATGACAAGTTGTGTCTGTCCTTGTCGGTTTAATTTCATTATTAAGTAATACAATGACTTGGTCAAATGTATCGGGGACGTTACTCCCGATAGGCCTACCTCCAATAATTAAGCATGCCGCAGCAATTAAAATATCACTGTAGGGACTTAGTCGGACATAGCCGGGTATAGCATAGTTTAACAGTTTGGTACTTGTGTCTAAAGTATAAAAAGTAAAAACAGCATGTCTCACCCCAAGTAAAGTAAGTAAGTTTGCTAGCAATAAAGAGGGGCTATGAATTCACCTTAGTAAGTAGAGAGAGAGTTATTCCTCGGAATAAAGAGTTGAACGAGTGAGCAGGAAAGTCAACCTATTGACATTTAAGAGTAGTTAAGTGTTTTGTCCATGTTTAAGTTTAAGTATGTGTTTAAGTATAGTTTGTTTTACTAAGTTTCTATTCCTAGTAAGTTACTATTTTTATAAAGTTTCCATTTTTAGAATGTTTCTTATTTTACTAAGTTTCTATGACTAGAGAGTTTCTACTTTTATCAGTGTTTTTCATTTTAGGATACTTGCCGTATTAGATAAGCTTCCAATCACCCCTTTCCCTTCGAATGGCTAATTTAGATCTAGGGGCTTGAGCCATAGGACCCTTTAAATCGGAAATCCAAACCCTCTGCCTAGAATCTCATAGAAACCATTCGTCAAGAAAGTTCGAAGATCTATACATCTCTAATAAATATCCCAAAATGTTTTTATGTTACAATATAAGTAGTAGGTTATAGGTGCTAGTAATAGTAATAGTGTATACATGTTATTTATTTTATTTTTAATTGCATATAATTTATAACATTATTTACATGTTTCGGTAAAAATAATAACCGAAGTAAAAAGTAAAAAGTAAAAAGTAAAAAGTAAAAAAAAATAAAAAGTAAGAAAAGAATACTTACTAGTAGTAATTCTTCAAAGAGAGAATGAGAGAAATTTTGGTGTGAGTTTGAATGAGAAATGAGGGGTATTTATACTTGAAAAAATTAGGTAAAAAGAATAAAATAATTAAAAGAAAAAGAAATATTTTAATTCTTAATGGGATTTTAAAATTAAAAAGTATTAAATGTTAGGTTATGGGATAATGCACAAAATAAAATAATAAAAGTAGTTTTTCCATTACAATTTTTAATTAAAAAGTAATTTATTTATTTTTTTATTTATTTATTTTTTTTTCATTTATTTTAAGGATTTTTTTTATATAAATAAATAAATTGATTTAATGCTTTTCCAAGAATATTTGTCAATAATATTTTATTTTATTTTTTTTATTTTTTTATTTAATTAATAAATACAAATTTTGCATAAAAATAATAAATAATTCGGTATTTTGTATTTTTAATACTAATTATGATTTTAATTATTAAACTATAGTTTTAGTAAGTTTGTAAATATTATTACATTTATATATAATTAGATTTATTATATAGTTAAATATATAATACATTAACTAAAAAATAAAAGTGATACAAAGTTTATACACTTAGTTAAATTATGTCAAATTATATAAATTAATAATATATTATTTATTTAAGCGTACATTGTTGACTAAAAATTACTATTCGGTCAATATTTAATTGTATATAACAACCCTTAATACATATAGTCAGACATATAACCCTAGGGTTAATTCAGTAAATTTAGAAGTCGAAAAGTGAGGGTTGTTACAGACGGCTTCGAGAAGGGGTGGCACACTTTCAAAAGAAAGCGTTGTTTTACCCACGGGGTCCCATGGCAGTTTAGTTGTAGCGCCAACTTATCCAAGACGTCTGAGTAAACGAAGAAGACCAACATCTATTCAATCTTTGCAAAGATGCAAATTTGGAGATGCGCGAGTACAATGACGTAGCGTTTTTCTTTATGAGCTATAATATGTTGTTTCTAATTTTTATTTACGTTTGCAGAGGTGGACTTCTCCACCGCTGTCAAACGCCTAACAATTCAAGGTATGGATTTCAAAAAGACTAAAGTCTTTGATCTCCTGAAAGGCGATCCGAGGAAGGAACAAGCACCACTGAATCGTCCAACGTGCTGCCTGAGGGCAACGTTACCGCACAAACGGAGACTTCAACACCGGTAACCCATTAGGATCTAAGTTTCGTTGCGCCCCATCACGCAAACACAACAACCGAAAAGTATTCTCTAGAAGTATTCTCCAGCGAAATTCAAAGTCCTCCCCGGGGGACGCGAGAAGCAAAAAACAACAAATGAGGTTGCCAAGAGTAACCTCAATGCCTTTAAAAAGCTGTCGTGTGGGTACTTTTTTAATCCTAATAATAATCTCGATACGTTGCCTATATCCCATTGGCGGAAATTAATGAAAGTTCTTATCTGTCGAGGCCTCTCATTCCCTCGTTGCTCACAATCTGACTTATCCTAGGTAGGTTACTGGTATTCCACGGGTTTTTGTTGGTTCATTTTCCCTCTTTAATTGAAGAACTCAAGAACCGGTAGAGAATAAGCGATGGACCTTCCTTTATACGTGTTTCGAATTACTCAAGACCAACAGGGCATCCATATTTCTCATCTTGGGAAATTTCCCTAGGTCAACCTTTGGCCAAGTGCAGAAATTATACGTGTTTCGAATTACTCAAGACCAGCAGGGCATCCATATTTCTCATCTTGGGAAATTTCCCTAGGTCAACCTTTGGCCAAGTCGGTCTAGATGGAAGACCACTCTCTCCTAGTGCAAAAAACTATGTGCAACGGTTTCATCCTTCGGGCACTGGGACTGGGCATGTGGACTTGGAAACGCACAATGTTTTCAAGAAGTGTCTCATTAGTCTGGTTTTGGAAAACAACCATCTTTCAGCAATTTCGATGCCATCTGGAACATACCTCATAACGACGTTGTGTCACAGTTTTTTATTATTTACAGAGGTGTGTTCCTCCAATTCTGATAGACAAGATAAAGAAAATGCCTGCGCTGCCCGTCGTGCTTGTGAGTTGCACATTTATCACGTTATCGGCCTTACCCGGGGAGAATTGTTAGATCCAATAACATGGATCAAAGGTGTCGTATGGCCGAATCACCGAACAAGGAGTTGAGCACTGAGATTGTGGCAATTAGGGCTGAGCTAGAGGAAGCCAGGAAAGTTGCTGAAGTCGCGAAGGAAAACCAAAAGTAGCGTGAGGCGAAAAGGGCAATAAAGGAGTTGGCGACGGTGGTCGAGAAGGAAAAGAAGGCCCTTAAAGACTTCGTTGAGGCCCAAAAAGACTTGGCCGAGCAAAAATCTCCAAGGAGGTTTTTGCTGCAAAGAACCAGGAGCTTTGAGGCTGCCAGTTATGCGCCGCCGTCTCCTGCATCTTTAACAAAGCTCTTTCCCTCATGTCATTGGGCCTTTCACTAAGACGCTGCTCGTGGAGTTGAACGCATTGAAGCGTTCAAGGTTTTTAACACAAACGCTATGCTTCCGCAACCGCTTCCATAGGCCATTCAGGATTATGTGGATCCGGATGCGTTTGACAAATATGAAGCCGTTATAGTGGAGGTGAAGGAGTTGAAGGTGCCTTCATAGAGGCTATAGGTAGTCAGCCATGATGTTTAGACACTGATAGGATTATGAACATGATCCCATATTTCATAGTATTGTAATGGTTCATGGTTCATATCTTTTGTAATCAAACATTTATGAAATATTATCATTTAGCTTATATACTGTCTTTTCGTTTACAAATTTAATAGTTCGACTAATTATCAACTGTGTAAACGTAGTGCGCTGTTGTCGTCACGAATGCGCAACGATTTTAAGGTAACACTTGAAATATTTGTCATGACATGCTTGGATCTAGACCATGCTGGAATTTATGTGACGAGTAAGAAACCCAGAGGCAATTCCGTTCCGGAGCCTACATGCGTACGTCCAATACGCGAAGCGCTGCCATTGACGTCAGAAGGCTAGAACACACTTCTTCTAGGGCAGTTGTAACGTTGAATGGACTTAATATGATAAATTACCGTAGTGTGCCCATAATAGTTACATAACGCATTAATTAAAATTGGGAAAATGCACAAAAAATAAAGCAACCAAATAAATCCAAGGCGCATTGCGCTTACAAAGTTGTGGTGATCAGTCACAAATTACAAAACATGAACTGAAATCACTGCCCATTAAACAATTTTTTTTTATCAAATTGGTTGCGTGCCATGGTCGTGGCACAAACTTACCATCGTGCGTCCATAAGTTTTTAGATCCTAGTTAAGGCCAAGCTTGCCAATATCTTCGACGTGGCTTGCGTTATTGTTACGCCAAACCAAATCTTCGGGTGGAAAGAGCTTGGGCGTACGTGTTGATTCCATGGTTTAAAAAACGTACGCCTCATACGTCTCGAGGCACGCCTCACTACGAAATTGCAATTGACCGTTTCGAAACGCACGCCTCATTGCTGAATAAAAACGTACGCCTCACACCTACGCCTCACTACGAAAAACGTACACCTCAATTGTTTAGAAAAAAACGTACGCCCCTTGGAAAAAATAGCGGGAAAATTGGTGGCGGCAAAATTAGGGCGGCTGAATCCTTCTGTTTTTGACATGAGAAACATGGTTGAATGAAATAGAAGAAAAGAGAGGAGGAAGATGAAGATCGAGAGAAAAGTGTCACACCCCCAGTTAGGGCCTGGGTGAAATGTGACTTAATATCAAATCAACCAACATATTATAATATACGAGAACAATACTAAATGATAAAACAAACTTTATTGAGCACGCAGCGGAAAATGAAACGTAGTTACAATGATAGGAATAACAATAATGGAAATGTTCACATGCAGAAGTAATAAATGCGATATCTCTTGATCCTATGTCCAAGTAGCATCACATAAGCAGTAAGTATAAGAGCTTGAATCAAACAGCACCTGAGACAAAACATGCTAAAGTGTCAACCAAAAGGTTGAGTGAAGTTCGTAGGTTTAACAAATAAGTTTGACCGTTTGTTTTAGACCACAAGATTTAATTTGTAAGGTTGATCTCCCGCAGGATCAAAAAGTTATGCCAGTGCGTGATATTTAGACTAAACGTTCAAGTTTGCCCCATGACAAGTTAGTTCTACTTGTCGGTTTAATTTCATTATCAAGCAATACAAAGATAACATAAAATGTATCGGGGACGTTACTCCCGATAGGCCTACCCCCAATAACTAAGCATGCCGCAGCACCTAAAAATATCACTGTAGGGACTTAGTCGGACATAGCCGGGTATAGCATAGTTTTAGTTGGTACTTGTGTCTAAATTGTAAATAGTAAAAGCAGCATGTGTCTCACCCCAATAAGTATAAAAAGTAAATTGAGCTCAAGTAAAGTGGGGCTATAAAAATCACCTTAGTAATTCGATGAAGTAAGGTAGTCCTTAAAGAGAATGTATGGATGATCGAAGCACAAGATAAGTCAACCTAAGAATAAGTTGAGAATAGTTTAGATGTTTTGCCCGTATGAAGATAAGTTTAAGTATTTTCGTGTGTAGTAAGTTTAAAGATTGTTTATCGTTTTGGAAAGGCTTTTGCATATTAGACAAGCTTCCAATCTACCCACTTTCAATTTAAAATGGACTTTTCAGGTCATTAGGTTTCTGAGCACTAGGATCCGTTAAATTGGTCAATCCAGACCCTCCACCTAAGACTTTCGAGCTTCCATCCACATCGAGAAAGTTTAAGATCTATACAAGTCTAATATACCGATCCAATATGTTTTTAGGTGTGTATAGGAATACAACACTTTAGTTATTTTACTTATAAGTGTTTCAATATATATAAATATTATATATATGTAAGGATACATATATATATTTATTTTAAATTTTGTTTTAGATCAATAATAGCATCAATTAATTATCTAATAATATTAACAAGTGTAATATTGATTTAATATCAGTAGGTAATATGTATAAAACATAATAAAATTTTTATACACATTAATATTAAGTTTTGTGTATTAAATAACACTTTTTATTATTGTTTTAATAGCTAAAATGTAAATAAATAGGTAAACAAATTAAACATCACATTTTATATTTTTCTTATGTTCTACTGATCAAAATAAGCTTAAGAAAAATTTATAGATTTTTGTTATGGTGTTTAAGTATTTATTTTCCATTTTCCTTTCGGTTTGTAATAATACAAAGTTTATAAAGAATTAATTATTAAATGAACCAAATTAATTCAACCAATATTTTTTCTATGCTTATAATGTTACAACAAAGTCAGAAAAATTATTTATACATTTATATAAATAGTTTAACTATTTAATCATACTATTGTGTAGTTTTTAGTTTTAATAAAAAAAATTAAATAGAAATACATAACCATTAATTCTACAAATATTTTTATAACTTTATTAATAGTTATTAAGTAGTTTTTAATAGTTATCATGGTTAAAAACCTGCTGTAACATGTAATTTCATTTTATTATAAAAAACAGTTTAATCGGGTACTGTAGCGTTTTCAGAAGAAAATTCAAATTAAATATTAAACATGCGAATTTAATTATAAAAAAAATTTATAATTACCCTTACATATGATATAGCAAGCGACTAAAATAAAATTTTACAAAAAAATTCGTTTACTATTTAATAAAAATCATTTATGTATTTCGGTTTATAAAAAAAATCAGTTTTTGATTTTTAATAAATACTATTCCGACTTTATAATTCATGAAACTAATTTTTATAGACATTAGGATACTTAACACTAATTATCATGTATTTACATTTTTTATTAAAATTAATTTCGTATTTAATTAGTTTTTAACATAAAAACTAGCATAAAACTATATAAAAACTTAATAAAAACTATATAAATTAATTAGGGGACTTACAAAAAAATAGTTGCTGAGACTTGGGAGAGTTTCTTTCAAGTTGAGAGTGTGTTTTGAGGTGTGAGTTGAAATGAAACAAATGGGTGCTATTTATAGTGAAAATAAAGTTGATAAAATGAGTTTTATAATTTTTTTTTTTAGTCAACAATAGGTGGTACTAGTTTATACCTTATTTTTAGTCAACATAAGGATGTAATGGTTTAAGATTCTTTAGTCTCATTATTATTACTATTATTATTTTTACATTTACTACATTGATAAGTATTATTTTCTTTTTACTAATTCATGACTTGTATATATTTAGTTCCCAATTGTTTTATTATTTATATAAATGTCACTTTTTATTTATTACTTACAGGTTATTAGTTATAATATTACATAAATGCATAAATTTTAATTAGTAGCGAGTGTCGACTAACAGTTTATTATTTTCATCTTTTATTAACTTGTCAATTATTGCACAAAGTTAATTAATATGTTTTCTAACTCTTAACACTTAACAATTGTTGATTAAAGTTTGATCATTAAGTTTTAATTATATTGTTTGGGCATTTAATATTGAAAAAATATAGAATGGAAAAATGAGGGTCGTTATAGTACCTCCCCGTTATTGAAAACTTCGTCCCGAAGTTTTTAGGTAGTTTTCTCGTTTGCATCAGCAGTTGAGAAGAGATGGGGATATTTCCGTTTCATATGGTCTTTGCGTTCCCAGGTATATTCGGGGCCTCTACGCGAATTCCACCGGACTTTAACGATAGGTATATTGCTTTTACGCGTTTGTTTGACCTCTCCTTCCATGATTTCTATAGGTTCTTCAACGAAGTGCATTTGCTCATCAATGCGGACATCATCCAGAGGAATAACGAGTGTGTCATCGGCAAGACACCGTTTAAGATTTGAGACATGAAACACATCATGTACTTGACTAAGTTCGGTTGGCAGTTCTAATCGGTATGCCACGGGACCGACTCTTTCAGTGATTGTGAATGGTCCAACATATCGTGGACTGAGTTTACTTCGCTTACCGAAGCGGACAACACCTTTCCAAGGGGATACTTTCAACATGACTTTATCTCCAACTTGGTATTCGATGTCTTTTCGTTTCTTATTGGCATAGCTTTTCTGTCGGCTACGGGCAGTTTCTAAACGTTGCTTGATTTGAACGATCTTTTCGGTAGTTTCGTGAATAATTTCAGGACCAGTTAAATGTCTGTCCTCAAGTTCATCCCAACACAAAGGGGATCTACACTTCCGTCCATATAAAGCTTCAAAAGGTGCAGCCTTAATGCTGGAGTGATAACTGTTATTATAAGAAAATTCAACCAAAGGTA